>NC_048589.1:36920481-37220481 GCF_013265735.2 Oncorhynchus mykiss
CTGTTCTGTTCTGTGCTGTGCTGTGCTGCTCTGTTCTGTTCTGTTCTGTTCTGCGCTGTGCTGTTCTGTTCTGCTCTGTTCTGTTCTGTTCTGTGCTGTTCTGTTCTGTTCTGTTCTGTGCTGCTCTGTTCTGTTCTGTGCTGTTCTGTTCTGTTCTGTTCTGTTCTGCGCTGTGCTGTTCTGTTCTGTTCTGTTCTGTTCTGCGCTGTGCTGTTCTGTTCTGTTCTGTTCTGTTCTGCGCTGTGCTGTTCTGTTCTGTTCTGTTCTGCGCTGTTCTGTTCTGTTCTGTTCTGTGCTGCTCTGTTCTGTGCTGTGCTGTTCTGTTCTGTTCTGTTCTGTTCTGCGCTGTGCTGTTCTGTGCTGTGCTGCTCTGTTCTGTTCTGTTCTGTTCTGTGCTGTTTTGCTCTGCGCTGCTCTGTTCTGTTCTGTTCTGCTCTGTTCTGTTCTGCTCTGTTCTGTGCTGTTCTGTTCTGTTCTGTTCTGTGCTGTGCTGTGCTGCTCTGTTCTGTTCTGTGCTGTTCTGTTCTGCTCTGCTCTGTTCTGTGCTGCTCTGTTCTGTTCTGTGCTGTTCTGTGCTGTTCTGCTCTGTTCTGTGCTGTTCTGTTCTGTTCTGTGCTGTGCTGTGCTGCTCTGTTCTGTTCTGTGCTGTTCTGTTCTGTTCTGTTCTGCGCTGTGCTGTTCTGTTCTGTTCTGCTCTGTTCTGTTCTGCTCTGTTCTGTGCTGTTCTGTTCTGTTCTGTTCTGTTCTGTGCTGTGCTGTGCTGTGCTGTGCTGCTCTGTTCTGTTCTGTGCTGTGCTGTTCTGTTCTGTTCTGCGCTGTGCTGTTCTGTTCTGTTCTGTTCTGTGCTGCTCTGTTCTGTTCTGTGCTGTTCTGTTCTGTTCTGTTCTGTTCTGTTCTGCGCTGTGCTGTTCTGTGCTATGCTGTGCTGCTCTGTTCTGTTCTGTTCTGTGCTGCTCTGTTCTGTTCTGTTCTGTTCTGCGCTGTGCTGTTCTGTTCTGCTCTGTTCTGTTCTGTTCTGTTCTGTTCTGCGCTGTGCTGTTCTGTTCTGTGCTGCTCTGTTCTGTTCTGTTCTGTTCTGTTCTGCGCTGTGCTGTTCTGTTCTGCTCTGTTCTGTTCTGTTCTGTTCTGCGCTGTTCTGTTCTGTTCTGTGCTGCTCTGTTCTGTTCTGTTCTGTTCTGCGCTGTGCTGTTCTGTTCTGCGCTGTGCTGTTCTGTTCTGTGCTGTGCTGTGCTGCTCTGTTCTGTTCTGTTCTGTGCTGCTCTGTTCTGTTCTGTTCTGTGCTGTGCTGTGCTGTGCTGTTTTGCTCTGCGCTGCTCTGTTCTGTTCTGTTCTGCTCTGTTCTGTGCTGTGCTGTTCTGTTCTGTTCTGTGCTGTGCTGCTCTGTTCTGTGCTGTTCTGCTCTGCGCTGCTCTGTTCTGCTCTGTTCTGCTCTGTTCTGTGCTGTTCTGTTCTGCTCTGTTCTGTTCTGTTCTGCTCTGTTCTGTTCTGTTCTGCTCTGTTCTGTGCTGTTCTGTTCTGTTCTGTGCTGTGCTGCTCTGTTCTGTTCTGTTCTGTGCTGTTCTGCTCTGCGCTGCTCTGTTCTGTTCTGTTCTGTGCTGTGCTGTGCTGTGCTGCTCTGTTCTGTGCTGTTCTGTTCTGTTCTGTTCTGTGCTGTTCTGCTCTGTTCTGTTCTGTTCTGTTCTGTGCTGTTCTGCTCTGCGCTGCTCTGTTCTGTTCTGTTCTGTTCTGTTCTGTGCTGTGCTGCTCTGTTCTGTGCTGTTCTGTTCTGTTCTGTTCTGTGCTGTGCTGTGCTGTGCTGCTCTGTTCTGTTCTGTTCTGTGCTGTTCTGCTCTGCGCTGCTCTGTTCTGCTCTGTTCTGCTCTGTTCTGTGCTGTTCTGTTCTGCTCTGTTCTGTTCTGTTCTGCTCTGTTCTGTGCTGTTCTGTTCTGTGCTGTTCTGTTCTGTTCTGTTCTGTGCTGTGCTGTTCTGTTCTGTGCTGTTCTATGCTGTTCTGTGCTGTTCTGTTCTGCTCTGTTCTGTTCTGTTCTGTTCTGTGCTGTTCTGTTCTGTGCTGTTCTATGCTGTTCTGTGCTGTTCTGTGCTGTTCTGTTCTGTGCTGTTCTGTGCTGTTCTGTTCTGTGCTGTTCTGTTCTGTGCTGTTCTGTGCTGTTCTGTGCTGTTCTGTGCTGCACTGTTCTGTGCTGTGCTGTGCTGCTCTGTTCTGTTCTGTGCTGTTCTGCTCTGCGCTGCTCTGTTCTGCTCTGTTCTGCTCTGTTCTGTGCTGTTCTGTTCTGCTCTGTGCTGTTCTGTTCTGTGCTGTTCTGTGCTGTTCTGTTCTGTGCTGTTCTGTTCTGTGCTGTTCTGTGCTGTTCTGTGCTGTTCTGTGCTGCACTGTTCTGTGCTGTGCTGTTCTGCGCTGTTCTGCTCTGTGCTGTGCTGTGCTGTTCTGTGCTGTGCTGTTCTGTTCTGTGCTGTGCTGTTCTGCGCTGTTCTGCTCTGTGCTGTGCTGTTCTGTTCTGTGCTGTGCTGTGCTGTTCTATGCTGTTCTGTGCTGTTCTGTGCTGTTCTGTTCTGTGCTGTTCTGTTCTGTGCTGTTCTGTGCTGTTCTGTGCTGTTCTGTTCTGTTCTGTTCTGCTCTGTGCTGTTCTGTTCTGTTCTGTGCTGTGCTGTTCTATGCTGTTCTCTGCTGTTCTGTGCTGTTCTGTTCTGTTCTGTGCTGTTCTATGCTGTTCTGTGCTGTTCTGTGCTGTTCTGTTCTGTGCTGTTCTGTGCTGTTCTGTTCTGTGCTGTTCTGTTCTGTGCTGTTCTGTGCTGTTCTGTGCTGTGCTGTTCTGTGCTGTGCTGTTCTGTGCTGCGCTGTTCTGTGCTGTGCTGTTCTGCGCTGTTCTGCTCTGTGCTGCTCTGTTCTGTGCTGTGCTGTGCTGTTCTATGCTGTTCTGTGCTGTTCTGTGCTGTTCTGTTCTGTGCTGTTCTGTTCTGTGCTGTTCTGTGCTGTTCTGTGCTGTTCTGTTCTGTTCTGTTCTGTGCTGTGCTGTTCTGTGCTGTTCTGTGCTATTCTGTTCTGTGCTGTTCTGTTCTGTGCTGTGCTGTTCTGTTCTGTGCTGTTCTGTGCTGTTCTGTTCTGTGCTGTTCTGTTCTGTGCTGTTCTGTGCTGTTCTGTGCTGTTCTGTTCTGTTCTGTTCTGTGCAGTGCTGTGCTGTTCTGTTCTGTGCTGTGCTGTGCTGTTCCATGCTGTTCTGTGCTGTTCTGTGCTGTTCTGTTCTGTTCTGTGCTGTTCTGTTCTGTACTGTGCTGTTGTATGCTGTTCTGTGCTGTTCTGTTCTGTGCTGTTCTGTTCTGTTCTGTTCTGTTCTGTGCTGTGCTGTTCTGTTCTGTTCTGTTCTGTTCTGTGCTGTTCTGTGCTGTTCTGTTCTGTTCTGTTCTGTTCTGTTCTGTTCTGTTCTGTTTTGTGCTGTTCTGTGGTTAGGGCATCAAAGGGCAGGCATTATATAATAGCATCAAAGCATTCCTGTTACCATGGAGCCACCAAAAGTTTTGTATTTGGAAGTCGCCCATTATGTAGAAATAATGGGGATATTATGATTAATTGACAGAGGAAGAAAATCTATTATTCTAATGTATTCCTTCCTCCCTCGATCCATTTGTATCCTTCGTTTGCCAGAAATACAGGGCTCGTGAATTACATCGTATTATGCCATATGTTAAAAGATGGAGACTGCAGGGTAAAATTTTGATGATTTACGAAAGGTATACTACTTGAATAGAACAATATATAATAGGTCCAGGGCCACCCTAATGGATTAACAAGCGTTAAAGCAAGCTAGAAGCAGTATAAGTAGCACATACCGTTGGTGATCTTATGCTACAATATCTCAATGTTAATAACAGTCCCCGGTACAGAAAGTGATCAACATTAAGCATCAAATAAACAATTGTGTTCATTTAAATTTGTAAATCCAACAGTTATGCAGCGATTGCTCGGTTTTCAGGTGTGTTTGTTTGTAGTCGTGCTTGTGTTCTTTTTTTAAAATCAATCAGCTCACTGAGTGATACAAGTACTAACAAATACACCAACGATAGATTGGATAGGGTTGTAGTGGATAGTGGCAGGCAGAGTGAGAGTTATATTCGGACAAGGTGTACCTGGTGATGCCCGACTTAGAATGAGTCCTTGAGTTTGACCCTTACTTACTTCACTAACTTTTCACTCTTGATAAAGTAGACATGCATACAGATAATCACTTCTATTTCACTCTTTAAGTATATCAGCTGTTGACCATGTTTTGGTTAATATAAGATAATAGTAATTACAATATATGCCATTTAACAGACACTGTTATCCAAAGCAACTGACGGTCATGCATGCATACATTTAACGTATGGGTTGTCCCGGGAAACGACCCTAATATCTTGGCGTTACAAGCCTCATGCTCTACCAACTGAACAACTTAACATCTTTCTTTGTCCTCATCTCATCCTACTGATAAATCTTGTAATGTCATGAAACCTACTACTTAAGTGTGTGTACTGTATGTATACACTGGCGTCCATTCTAACACCACGGTGTCTTAACGTATTGGGCCGAGGTCCATATAGGATCATGCAGCATGTGGTTCTACAAGGCAGACCAGCCAGCTGGCATCTCATCGAATGCTTTCAAATGTTATTGGGCTATGTTTTATACAGCAATCTCAAAACCAGTTGTTGTGATCTCACTGCAATGCATAAAACCACCCCAATAGCCTTATATAGTAGAGGTCAACAGATATACATTGGTAGGGTTGAATTTCAGGGTTGCTATGACTCTGTTTTGGTCTCCATGCAGCCTAGGAAAAACTGTCTAAACCACAAAGGGCAATAACTTCCCATCAAACAAATCCTAGAGTTGTCTCTTGATTAATCACAATATCCGTGGACCTCTATGTATATTGCCAGAGTGACGTGCTTTACGAGATCATTCAGATAAAATACACACTCACCATCTTGGAGCTCTATGCAAAGAAACAATAGATGTGACTCAACAGCAAACTATAACTCTGTCTCTGATTATCACACATGATCAATATCCCTCTCATACATAGGAAGTAGAGAAACGTAGGGCTTGATTTGTGAAATGAGGTGTAAGAGGAGTCTTTCTTGTCAAAACAAGATGGATATAGATTGGAAAAAAAACATCAACAGCAGATTGACCAAGGGAACAGGACATGTAAAAGAGAAATGTAAATCCATGCTAAATATTCAACAACAAAAAAATCTATACTGTTGCATGCCGTGTATATATACGTTTACCTTCAATGCATTGTTTTTGTCAACAAAAAGAAGTCATTTCTATAGAACTCATGACTAGATTTGCTAAGCTATTGTCCCCGACTCGACAAGCTTGGGTTAAAAAAAAGTAAACGTACAGCTAGCTCAAAAGGAATATAAGAGCGTGACAACAACAAAAACATTTTGAAAACATGCTTTCTGAGCATTGTTTCAAGTGATCAATATAGCTTTAGCTAATCAAATTCATCTTGATTATAAAAAATAATAATTGTGAGATCAAATGTGCCATGATAATTCCATTTACCTAGATCATCTTTGGTTGGCCAGGAGAATGTTTCAGAAAAAAAAAAAAAAAAAAAACAGTATTATTGTATGGCTCCAGTAGATGCACAGAAACGTTCACCCTAAACTACTCATAATAGAAGAAATATATATCGTTCGAGTTTCATGAAGCTTCTAGACTTTTGAAACAAAAATACCAAAATGATATCAAATCTAAAAATCTTAATGCAGTTATTAGTTGAGACAACATCAAGTATACCATGTTAGTTAACAATGTAAGTCATCAAACCCTTCTGAAGAAACCATTATTATACTCTATCATATCTACCTGAGCAGTTTTTCATGTAGTTCATGTTCTCCAGCGGGTGCCCTGGGATGCGGCACTGGAACCTGTGCTGCCAAAACTCAGGAAACCACGGGTTCCTGGTGTTGGTGTGGAGGCGGAGCTTCAGGAAGTAATCATCAAAAGACGTCACCTCCTCCGACTGCAGCTTCACAGTGATCCCGCCCACAGCCTCCTGTTCATAGCCCTCAACCACCTCATCTCTGTCTGCCCAGCCATCACTGTGGAGAGAGACACAGTAGCTTTGTAGTAACATCACTGTTAGGACTACTCTTTACCACCCTTAAATGGATGGTCCTTTAGAGCGTTTCAATGGCATCCTAAAAAATAAGTTTGGAACGGTTTTACATAAATCTGTCAGGGACTGAGACAAAAGGTTTTTGTTTGCCTACATCGAAGAGACAGACGTCGTAGAGTCTGAGGGATGTGGCAAGACAGCATCTTCAAGCGTCACAACAAAAGCTGAAGCTATGGTGTGACAAAACCGCAAGAGAAAGAGAACTGAAGTCTGGGTGTTACTACTCTTACCTTCTGGGACAAGTAAAGTGCTTGCCAAGTGGCAAGGGCCTCAAAAGTGGTCAGCAAGACAGGACCAATATAAACTATGAGATTCTCTGTCTAGGAAAACTGTGTCCCAAACAAAGAATATTGCAGAGAGTATCAGAAGTAAAGTTAATTAATATAGTCTCTGTGTTGCGTGCACTCATGTCATAGCTTAGGGAGGAGAGATGAGCGTGCGCTCCAGGACACAAAAACATCACAGTAACATCATCACAGCTTCTTGCTCAAAGACTTCCACCACCTTACTATGCCCAGCCATCACTATAGGGGCCAGGACAGCTGAATCAGTATCATACAGATGCAGGATCTTAATTTGAGCCAGTTGCTACAGCAGTAAAATAATCCTGCAGCAGCAGGAAATGTGAATTATTATGTGGAGTATAACTAATGGACATTGTTGTAGGGTATGATAGATTTTTGTTAGGGAAAATCAAGTCTGAAATTTCAAAGTGGAAATTACAAACTTTAGGAGCCTTTTAAAAACTCAAGTTTTCATTTCCTAAATTCTTAGCAAGCAAAGAGTGATCAAATTAAGATCTCACATCTGTTTATACTTCGAATGACACTCCTTGCAGTCTTGCCAGGGGAATATGCTAATGTTACAAAAATGAAACAATTGAATGAATGTCCTCCTCCCTTCTCCAGCATGGCAACATCACCAGCATATAGCCATCTGTTTCACAGCACTACACACACACTATGTGCCAAGAACTTGCTGCTCTGACGTCAGCACATAGAAGTCATCACACAAACCATAGCAGGAACAAAACACACTCGACGAGGCCAAATCACTTTGATGTGGGACACAGAATTGTTGTATTGTCTAACCTTTACATAGATGGAAGGAACCCTATATACCCAAATCAAAGACAATGACAAATGTAATGTCAGCATTCAAGGAAAAAGCCCTGGTTCCTTGTCTCCTAGAGGGACCACACACACATGTAGTGTGCAAAAAATGGATACTCTACTCTACTGTACTCTTCTATACTCTACTGTGCTCTACTGTAGTCTACTCTAATTTACTCTACTCTACTCTCCGCTACTGTACTGTGCTCTACTTTAGTCTACTCTACTGTACTTTACTATACTCTACTCTACAGTACTCTGCAGTACTGTACTGTACTGTACTCTACAGTACTCTACAGTACTGTACTGTATTGTACGCTACTCTCCTGTACTCTATTGTACTGTACTTTAATCTACTCTACTGTACTGTACTCTATTGTACTGTACTGTACTCTACTCAACTGTACAGTACTCTACTATACTGTATTGTATTCTACTCTAATGTATTCTACTATACTGTACTGTACTCTAATCTACACTCTACTCTACTGTATTGTACTCTAATCTACTGCACTCTACTGTACTGTAATCTATTATACTCTAGAGCAGTGGTTCCCAAACTGTCCCGTAACATTCAAACATTCAACCTCCAGCTGCGTACCCCCTCTAGCACCAGGGGCAGCGCACTCTCAAATGTTGTTTTTTTGCCATCATTGTAAACCTGCCACACACACAGTACACTGTGCAATACATTTATTAAACATAAGAATCAGTGTGAGTTGTTGTCACAACTGGCAAGTGGGAAGTGACAAAGAGCTATTATAGGACAAGGGCACAAATAATAATACTAATCAATCATTTAGCTCTTTATTTAACCATCTTACATATAGAACCTTATTTGTTAATCGAAAACTGTGAATAACTCACCACAGGTTAATGAGAAGGGTGTGACATAACTGCAATGTTGGGTTGTATTGGAGAGAGTCTCAGTCTTAAATCATTTTCCACACACAGCCTGTGTCTGTATTTAGTTTTCATGCCAGTGAGGGCCGAGAGTCCACTGTCACATAGGTACATGGTTGCAAAGGGCATCAGTGTCTTAACAGCGCAATTTGCCAAGGCAGGATACTCTGAGCTCAGCTCAATCCAGAAATATGGCAATTCAATTTTCACAGAACAGCTTGTTGCAATTCCGATGAGGCTCTCCTGTTCAGATATCGGTAAGTGGACTGGAGGCAGGGCATGAAAGGGATAATGAATCCAGTTGTTTGTCTCATCCGTTTCAGGAAAGTACCTGTGTAATTGCGCACCCAACTCACTCAGGAGCTTCACTATATCACATTTGACATTGTCTGTAAGCTTGAGTTCATTTGCACACACAAAAATCATACAATGATGGAAAGACCTGTGTGTTGTCCTTGTTAATGCAGACAGAGAAGAGCTCCAACTTATTTTTATTTATTTATTTAACTAGGCAAGTCAGTTAAAAAAAAATCTTATTTTCAATGACCACCTAGGAACAGTGGGTTAACTGTTAAGGGGCAGAACAACAGAATTGTACCTTGTCAGCTCAGGGGTTTGAACTTGCAACCTTCTGGTTATTAGTCCACCACTCTAACCACTAGGCTACCCTACCCATAGCTTCAATTTTATCCGCACATTGAATATAGTTGCGGAGCGTCCCTGTAATCCTAGATTCAGGTCATTCAGGTGAGAAAAAATATCACCCAGGTAGGCCAGTCGTGTTAGAAATTCGTCATCATGTAAGCTGTCAGACAAGTGAAAATTACGGTCACTAAAGAAAACTTTAAGCTCGTCTCTCAATTAAACATTTTTTTTTGTCAATACTTTGCCCCTTGATAACCAGCTGTATGTTGTAAAAGCGTTACATGGTCGCTGCCAATATCGTTGCATAGTGCAGAAAATACACAAGAGTTTAGGGGCCTTGCTCCCTGTCATAGGTTTTGCGCCATCAGTACAGATACCAACATGAGCAGCAGCTACGTTTGGCTACATACGGACCGTTAGTGGAATTTCTGCGAGAGAGGAACAGTTAATGTGATTGAATGTTCATTATTTGACTAGGCTACCTGTATTTGACATTGTGTTGTTATTTAAATGTGAATCATATTAATTATTATTTGATGTAGCCCTGCGGCTTTGAGGATACCCCAGTTTGGGAATACCTGCTCCAGAGTACTCTACTCTACTGTACTGTACTGTACACTACTATACTGTACTCTACTGTACTGTGCTCTACTGCACTCTACTCTACTTTACTTTACTCTACCCTACTCTACTGCACTGTACTCTACTGTACTGTACTCTACTGCACTCTACTCTACTCTACTTTACTCTACCCTACTCTACTGCACTGTACTGTACTGTACTGTACTCTACTCTACTGCACTGTACTGTACTATACTATACTATTCTCTACTGTACTCTACTCGACTGTACTCTACTCGACTGTACTCTACTCTACTGTAATCTATTGTACTATACTCTACTGTACTCTAATGCACTCTAGTGTACTCTATTGTACTGTACTTTACTCCACAGTATTGTCCTGTACATTACTCTACTCTACTGTAATTTACTCTAATCTGCTCTAATATACTGTACTGTACTGTACTCTACTGAACTCTACTGTAAAGTACTCTACTGTGATGTGCTCTACTATACTGTACTCCACTCGACTGTACTGTACTGTACTCTACTCAACTGCACTCTACTCAACTGTACTGTGCTCTACTCAACTGTACAGTGCTTTACTCTACTGTACTGTATTGTACTCTACTATACTGTACTATACTATCCTATACTCGACTGTACTGTACTCTACTGTTCTGTGCTGTACTCTACTGTACTCTACTGTACTCTACTCTGCTGTACTCTACTGCACTCTACTACACTGTACTCGACTCTACTTAAATGTACTGTACTCTACTGTACTCTACTCTGCTGTACTGTATTGTACTGTACTCTACTGTACTGTACACTACTGTACTGTACTGTACTCTACTCTACTGTACTGTACACTACTCTACTGTACTGTACTCTACTGTACTGTACTGTACTGTATTGTACTGTACTCTACTCTACTGTACTGTACTGTACTGTATTGTACTGTACTCTACTCTACTGTACTGTACTGTACTGTATTGTACTGTACTCTACTCTACTGTACTGTACTGTACTGTATTGTACTATACTGTACTGTACACTACTGTACTGTACTGTACTCTACTCTACTGTACTGTACACTACTCTACTGTACTGTACTCTACTGTACTGTACTGTACTGTACTGTATTGTACTGTACTCTACTCTACTGTACTGTACTGTACTGTATTGTACTGTACTCTACTCTACTCTACTGTACTGTACTGTACTGTATTGTACTGTACTCTACTCTACTGTACTGCACTGCACTGTACTGTACTTTGGATAAAAGCCTCTGCAACAGTAAGTGGCATATCCACTGCATGAATGACAACACGCCTTTCCTCTCATTCTCCACACAGCTTACTGCACTGCTCTGCAAAACAATCTTTTTTCAGTTGCAAGTCTCCTTGACCCAGAAAGAAGGGATGGTCATCACCAGCCTCCTCAATCATCTAGATCTGTGTAATTCAAAGTCGGGTCACAATCCCAGGTAACTGCAGTAGGGGTTGCCACTTTTATTTGACTAAATGTATTCAATGCTTTTCATTTTGATAAAAGATTTTAATGGAAGGAATTCAAGGTTATTTGTTAATGTACAAATTTACATTTTAAAGTTGTGTCATTAGATTTGGTGTGGGGTGGGGTCGTGCAGTGTGGTGTGGGGTGGGGTCGTGCAGTGTGGTGTGGGGTGGGGTCGTGCAGCGTGGTGTGGGGTGGGGTCGTGCAGCGTGGTGTGGGGGGGGGTCGTACAGCGTGGTGTGGGGGGGGTCGTGCAGCGTGGTGTGGGGTGGGGTCGTGCAGCGTGGTGTGGGGTGGGGTCGTGCAGCGTGGTGTGGGGTGGGGTCGTGCAGCGTGGTGTGGGGTGGGGTCGTGCAGCGTGGTGTGGGGTGGGGTCGTGCAGCGTGGTGTGGGGTGGGGTCGTGCAGCGTGGTGTGGGGGGGGTCGTGCAGCGTGGTGTGGGGGGGGGGGTCGTGCAGCGTGGTGTGGGGGGGGTCGTGCAGCGTGGTGTGGGGGGGGGTCGTGCAGCGTGGTGTGGGGTGGGGTCATGCAGTGTGGTGTGGGGTGGAGTCGTGCAGCGTGGTGTGGGGTGGGGTCGTGCAGCGTGGTGTGGGGTGGGGTCGTGCAGCGTGGTGTGGGGTGGGGTCGTGCAGCGTGGTGTGGGGGGGGGTCGTACAGCGTGGTGTGGGGGGGGTCGTGCAGCGTGGTGTGGGGTGGGGTCGTGCAGCGTGGTGTGGGGTGGGGTCGTGCAGCGTGGTGTGGGGTGGGGTCGTGCAGCGTGGTGTGGGGTGGGGTCGTGCAGCGTGGTGTGGGGGGGGGTCGTGCAGCGTGGTGTGGGGGGGGGGTCGTGCAGCGTGGTGTGGGGGGGGTCGTGCAGCGTGGTGTGGGGGGGGGTCGTGCAGCGTGGGGTGGGGTCGTGCAGCATGGTGTGGGGTGGGGTCGTGCGTCTAGCTTGTACAATGCCTTGCGGAAGTATTCACCCCCTTGGCGTTTTTCATATTTTGTTGCATTACAACCTGTAATTTAAATGGATTTTTATTTGAATTTCATGTAATGGACATACACAAAATAATCCAAATTGGTGAAGTGAAATTAAATAAAATCACATATTTCAAAGAATTATACAAAAAAAAAACGAAAATGTGGTGTGTGCATATGTATTCACCCCCTTTGATATGAAGCCCCTAAATAAGATCTGGTGCAACCAATTACCTTCAGTCACATAATTAATTAAATAAAGTCCACCTGTGTGCAATCTAAGTGTCATATGATCTGTCACATGATCTCAGTATATATACACAGGTTCTGAAAGGCCCCAGAGTCTGCAACACCACTAAACAAGGGGCACCACCAAGCAAGTGGCACCATGAAGACCAAGGAGCTCTCCAAACAGGTAAGGGACAAAGTTGTGTAGAAGTACAGATCAGGGTTGGGTTATAAAAAAATATCCAAAACTTTGAACATCCCACGGAGCACCATTAAATCCAGTATTAAAACATTGAAAGAAAATGGCACCACAACAAACCTGCCAAGAGAGGGCTGCCCACCTAAACTCACGAACCAGGCAAGGAGGGCATTAATCAGAGAGGCAACAAAGAGAAAAACACTTTTGGTGTTTGCCAAAAGGCATGTGTCAGACTCCCCAAACAAATGGAAGAAGGTACTCTGGTCAGATGAGACTAAAATGTAGCTTTTTGGCCATCAAGAAAAACGCTATGTCTGGCACAAACCCAACACCTCTCATCATCGGCAGGGACTGGGAAACTGGGCAGAATTGAAAGGAATGATGGATGGCACTAAATACAGGGAAATTCTTAAGGGAAACCTGTTTCAGTCTTCCACAGATTTGAGACTGGGACAGAGGTTCACCTTCCAGCAGGACAATGACCCTAAGCATACTGCACTCGAATGGTTTAAGGGGAAACATTTAAATGTCTTGGAATGGCCTAGTCAAAGCCCAGACCTCATTCCAATTGAGAATCTGTGGTATGACTTAAATAATGCTGTACACCAGCAGGAACCCGTCCAACTTGAAGGAGCTGGAGCAGTTTTGCCTTGAAGAATGGGCAAAAATCCCAGTGGCTAGATGTGCCAAGCTTATAGAGACATACCCCAAGATACTTGCAGCTGTAATAGCTGCAAAAGATGGCTCTACAAAGTATTGAGTTTGGTGGGGTGAATAGTTATGCATGGTCAAGTTTTCAGTTTTTTTGTCTTATTTCTTGTTTGTCTCACATTTTTTTTTATTTTGCATCCTCAAAGTGGTATGCATGTTGTGTAAATTAAATGACACAAACCCCCCAAAATCTATTTAAATTCCAGGTTGTAAGGCAACAAAACCCCACCATTCTGTACTAACTAATTTTTATTCAGACATATGGAACAACACAAATAAATAATCATAACATTTAAAACTATATAAATATAAAAACATATACAAACATAAGACTCATAAATATCAAAAAGAAGTAACAAAGACCAATAGAAACAAATTGTAGCATATAAATTCAAATAAAAAAAGATAATTTAATTATTACACTATTACCCTATTAATAACAAAAAAACACACAAATCAAACTAAATTGCACACATCCGACATCACACAAATACACACATAGAATAACACACTTATAAAGAAGCGAACCTGATTATTACACTACTGCACTTCAAACAGGAAACACACAAACTAAATTGCACAACTAATTGCATTAGTACTGTACAAAATTTGAGGTGCGCTATTTGATAGATTCCCCCGCTCCCCCTACCTCGGGCTTCCAGTCAACCTACCCCAGCCCCCTCCCCGTCTCGTACTTCTGAGTGGGAGACCTTCCCAGGCAGTAGCCTGCCTAACTCACAGACTGGAATCATGGCGCCGACTCCAACAAGGTTAATTGACCCACAGTCCCACACGGTGACATGATATCATTGACGCCACGTGCAAATGAGCGATAGAAAACCGGTCGCGCAAATGTCACCATTCGGAATATTTTTATTTAATTTTTGGGTGCGGCCGCCCATGCCGTCCCCGGCTGCTGCCCATGTCACCTATGCCTAAATCTGCCACTGGGGTCGTGAGTTATTCTTCGGAAAACAAATGAGGTCCCCAGAATACCACTGATCTAGATGGACCCAATCTTCCACACAGCCCAGGATGGATGGATGGTCACCACCAACCACTTACTGCACTGCTCTGCAAAACAATCTTTTTTCAGTTGCAAGTCTCCTTGACCCAGAAAGAAACAGCCACACCAATTCCATGTCCTATTCATCCTTCACAGAGACGTCACAAGCTGCATAACTCAACTACAGAGAACTATATCTGATTTATACGACTTACTTTGTTTGTATTTCTGTCTTTTGATGAGGAACTGTCCAAACCGTTTTCCAGGGTTAGCCTGAATGGTCCAACTGTATTGCTATCTTGTGAAAGGAAACGACTACCTGTAAGAACATCTGAGACCAGGCTATTTCAGGGCAGTTTGAGCTGTTAGCTTGAGCTTCACTACTCCTGTCAGGTATTCATGCTAGCTAGCTCCATCCTCAATGGATAGATACAGTCGAACTACAGTGAGGGAATGTCTTCCAGCTGATATGTGCTTTGATGCTCAGTAGTCCTCACCACTGGGCTCTGTGCTGGAGATGCTACCCCACATTACCCCAGTCTCCCACTGAGTCTGTGATCTGACAGGGGGTGAGGGAGCTGTCCCATATTACCCAAGCCTCCCCAGTTTGCCTGTGACCTGACAGGAGAGAGAGAGAGAGAGAGACAGAGAGAGAGAGAGAGGGAGAAAGAAAGAGAGAGAGAGAGGGAGAGAGAGAAAGAGACGGAGAGAGAGAGCGAGAGGGAGAGAGAGAAAGAGATGGAGAGAGAGAGAGCGAGTGAGAGAGAGAGAGAGCGAGTGAGAGAGAGCGAGTGTGAGAGAGAGAGAGACGGAGAGAGAGAGAGCGAGGAAGAGAGAGAGAGAGGGAGAGACGGAGAGAGAGAGAGAGAGAGAGAGAGAGGGTGAAAGAAAGAGAAAGAGAGAGAGAGAGACGGAGAGAGCGAGGGAGAGAGAGAGAGACGGCGAGGGAGAGAGAGAGAGACAGAGAGGGAGAGCGAGAGAGAGAGCGAGGGAGAGAGGAAGAGAGAGAGAGAGAGAGACTCACTGTCTAACCATGCATTATTCAGGGGTGTGAGTGTGAATCAAAGCTTTTTTCTTCTTTCAGAAGGAACTCCACTACTGCTAGAATAATAATAATTATTATTGTGTTCCAGTATAAACTCTGAGTAAACCATGGGGGCCTTAGTATGAAATATCAAAGATACAAACAGCAACATATTATTTTGAACAATCCTCAAGAGTCATGATAATAATTTTGTGTTTCCATATGATGAAAATGAGGTCAATCACTCCACAAAATGGAGTAAGGTAAGAACAGCAAATACAGTGCATTGGGAAAGTATTCAGACCCCTTGACTTTTTACACATTTTGTTACATTACAGCCTTATTATGAAATGGATGAAAAAACTAAAAAAATCTCATCAATCTACACACAATACCCCATAATGACAAATCGAAAACAAGTTTTTAGAATGTTCGCAAAGTAATAAATATATAAAACAGCAATACTTGATTTACATAAGTATTCAGACCCTTTGCTATGAGACTCGAAATTGAGCTGAGGTGCATCCTGTTTCCATTGATCCTCCTTCAGATGTCTCTACAACTTGATTGGAGTCCACCTGTGGTAAATGTAATTGATTGTACATGATTTGGAAAGGCACACACCCACAGTTGACAGCACATGTCAGAGCAAAAACCAAGCCATGAGGTTGAAGGAATTGTCTGTAGAACACTGAGACAAGATTGTGTCGAGGCACAGATCTGGGGAAGAGTCCTAAAAATGTTCTGCAGCATTGAAGGTCCACAGTGGCCTCTGTCATTCTTAAATGGAAGAAGTTTGGAACCACCAAGACTCTTCCTAGAGCTGGCCACCTGGACAAACTGAGCAATCAGGGGAGAAGGGCCTTGTTCAGGGAGGTGACCAAGAACCCGATGGTCACTTTGACAGATCTCCAGAGTTCCTCTGTGTAGATGGAAGAACCTTCCAGAAGGACAAACATCTCTCCAGCACAGACGGGCCAGACAGAAGCCACTCCTCAGTAAAAGGCACATGAGAGCCTGCTTGCAGTTTGCCAAAAAACACCTAAATGACTCTCAGACCTTAAGAAACAAGATTCTCTGGTCTGATGAAACAAAGGTTGAACTCTTTGGCCTGAATGCCAAGTGTCACGATTGAGGGAAAGATCAACGAAGCAAAGTACAGAGAGATCCTTGATGAAAACCTCCTCCAGAGCGCTCAGGACCTCAGACTGGGACAAAGGTTCACAGTCCAACAGGACAACAACCCTAAGCACACTGCCAAGTTGCTGGATGTCCTTGAGTGGTCCAGCCAGAGCCCGGACTTGAATCCGATGGAACATCTTTGGAGAGACCTGATAATAGCTGTGCAGTGACGCTCCCCATCCAACCTCAAAGAGTCTGAGAGGATCTGCAGAGAAGAATGGAAGAAACTCCACACATACAAGTGTGCCAAACTTGTGGCGTCATACCCAAGAAGACTCGAGGCTGTAATTGTTGCCAAAGATGCTTCAACAAAGTACTGAGTAAAGGGTCTGAATACTTATGTAAATGTGATATTTCCATTTTGTATTTGTAATAAATGTGCAAACATTTCTAAAATATTTTTTTTGCTTTCTCATTATGGAGTATTATGTGTACATTGATGAAGGGGAAAAACGGTTTAATGTATTTTAGAATAAGGCTGTAAAAAAGTCAAGGAGTCTGAATACTTTCCCAATGCACTGTATGTAATTCTGGGGCCTAATGTATCAAGCTTCCCCCCCGTCCCCCAAAATGTATCCTAGATCAACACTCCTACTTTGAAACTTTGAAAATATTCCATTTAACCCATTCCTGAGACTAATAACGATTATGTACAATGATCAATGTTCTGTGGGGACCAACAGTTTACCTGCCGATGAGAAGGAACTCCCCTGCCACTCCAAGTCGTCTCATAGCCATGAGGAGCCCACGGACCGTCATGCCCTCACAGAAGCAGACGACCACCCGGGCCTTGGGCAGACGTTCTCTCAGCTTCCTCAGCAGCCTGTCAAAGTGCTTCTCCCCTGCATTGCTGTAGATCTTGTCTGAATGGGCGATACACAGCCCCTCCTGAGAGGCCAGATCCTTAAAGGCTTCCATACCACTCTCTCCATAGTTACCTGGGGAAATAATCAGCATTAACAAGCAAAACACAATTATATCATGGTTTTAAAGTTGAACACATTTTAAAATACAATATTATTTAAAAGGTTGACTCAAAATTCTACATTCCGAAGAAGTTTAAGACACTTCGTATTATAACTTTACCTGTAATTTTTGCCAACAAGCCAAACACAACAGCACTGCAACCCATATCTAGTGGCTGGCTGCATTTCAACCTTTCAGTCTGCTTGTTATCACTCTATTTCAGAGACGGAAGTGCCATGTCACTGTATCTCACTGTATTTAATAATAATAATAATAATAAAGAATACTAATCATTCTGCTCATCGGTCTGACAAATAACGAAGGTGCACCAGAACAGAAACGTAATTGAGTTTTAATCAGTTCATCACCAAGTCTCCCTCACTGCAGAAAGATCAGAGGTCTGTTTCCTGCATCCCAAATGGCACCCTATTCCCTTTAAAGTGCACTACTTTTGACCCGGGCCCATAGGGATAGTGCACTGCTTTTGATCAGGGCCCATAGGGCTCTGGTCAAAAGTAGTGCACTGTGTAGGGAATATTCTGCAATAGGATGCACACTGTGACTATGAGGAACGTTCATATGCACATCAGGCAGGCAGTTATGACCCTGATGTCATTCAGACATCTCATCACCTGGAACTGGAATCTTAATCACTGTATAATAATCTACAGACCAGCAAAGATTTGTCTAACTAACCCAAGATAGACCACAGCATGTCATTTCCAATGGGAGTAAATTAATCCCAGTTGGAACAACAAGCAAGGAGATTGGCAGAGCCAAGCACGAGCTAGTGAGATCCTGTTGGTGCATTTGAGCATTTATTTGTACATTTCCATTAGGGAACACCTACTCTGTGAAGTGCAGCGTGTGCAAAACTCAATTCACCCTTGAACTCCTTCTAAACAACGTAACTTTTTGAAACTTTGGCAAAGGCTAAAGTCTACAAAACGCAGTCCACTCTGTGTGTTACATATTCTAGTTTTGGAAACAGAAAACTGTATGGAGATCAAATGTTTAATTGATGAGAAAATTAGCTGAACATCGGACAAAATCCATCTCGCACCATCTTCTCCCACTGCTAGCCACTGGGCTTCCTCTCATCACCATATTTGGTAGTGAGAGGAAACGCCAACCGGATGCTTCACGTTTATACGTCTGGTGAAATATCTACCGTCAGCCAGCCAGGAGCTGCCAGAGTCGTCAGCCAGCCAGGAGCTGCCAGAGCCGTCAACCAGTCTGAGCTACCTCTCAGTCCTGAGCTACCTCTGTCTGTGTTTGTTCGCCACACGGTACTGGGTTTGTTCGCCACACGGTAGTGTTTTGTTTTTGTTCACGTTTATTGTTTTGTATTTGTGTTCATGTTGAGTTTTTCATGTTAAAACCATGGACACTTACCACGCCGCATCTTGGTCCGATCCTTGCTACACCTCTTCAGAGGAAGAGGAGGAAAACATTTACAGATAGTGAATATGGAGTACTGGGGTGTGGTTGTGAATAGTGAGCAGTTGCTTGTGGTAGTGAATAGTGAACAGCGGGTTGTGGTAGTGACTAGTGAGCAGTGGGTTGTGATTGTGGATAGTGAGTAGTGAGTAGTGGGTTGTGGTAATGAATAGAGAGTAGTGGGTTGTGGTAGTGAATAATGAATAGTAGGTTGTGGAAGTGAATAGTGAGTAGTGGGGGGTTGTAGTGAGTAGTGGGTTGTGGTAGCAAATAGTGAATGGTGAGTAGTGGGTTGTGGTTGTGGTAGTGAATAGGGAACAGTGGGTTGTAGTAGTGAATAATGGGTAGTAGTTTGCACTAGTGAATAGAGAGTAGTGGGTTGTGGTAGTGAATAGTGAGTAGTGGGTTGTGGTAGTGAGTAGTGAGCAGTGGGTTGTGGTAGCGAATAGTGAGTAGTGGGTTGTGGTTGTGAATAGTGAGTAGTGGGTTGTGGTAGTGAATAATGCATAGCAGGTTGTGGAAGTGAATAGTGAGTAGTGGGGTGTTGTAGTGAGTAGTGGGTTGTGGTAGTGAATAATGAATAGTGTGTAGTGGGTTGTGGTAGTGAATAGTGAATAGTGAGCAGTGGGACGTGGTAGCAAATAGTGAATGGTGAGTAGTGGGTTGTGGTTGTGGTAGTGAATAGGGAACAGTGGGTTGTAGTAGTGAATAGTGGGTAGTAGTTTGCAGTAGTGAATAGTGAGCAGTGGGTTGTGGTGGTGGATAGTAAGTAGTGAGTAGTGGGTTGTGGTAGTGAATAGGGAACAGTGGGTTGTAGTAGTGAATAGCGGGTAGTAGTTTGCAGTAGTGAATAGTGAGTAGTGGGTTGTGGTAGTGAATAATGCATAGCAGGTTGTGGAAGTGAATAGTGAGTAGTGGGGTGTTGTAGTGAGTAGTGGGTTGTGGTAGTGAATAATGAATGGTGAGTAGAGGGTTGTGGTGGTGAATAGTGAGTAGTGGGTTGTGATAGTGAATAGGGAGTTGTGGGTTGTGGTTGTGAATAGTGCATAGTGGGATGTGGTAGTGAAAAGTGACCTGTGGGTTGTGGTAGTAAATAGTGTGCAGTGGGACGTGGTATTGAATAGTGAGCAGGGAGTTGTGGTAGTGAAAAGTGAGTTTTGGGTAGTGAAACGTGAGTAGTGAATAGTGGGTAGTGAATAGTGGGTTGTGGTAGTGAATAGTGAGCAGTGGATTGTGGTAGTGAATAGTGAGCAGTGGGTTGTGGTAGTGAATAGTGAATAGTGGATTGTGAATAGGGAGTAGTGGGTAGTGAATAGTGAGTAGTGGGTTGTGATAGTAAATAGTGAGCAGTGGATTGTGGTAATGTATAGTGAGAGGCGGGTTGCGGTAGTGAATAGTGAATAGCGGGTAGTGAGTATTGAGTAGTGGGTTGTGGTAGTGAATAGTGAGTAGTGGGTTGTGGTAGTGAATAGTGAGTAGTGGGTTGCGATTGTGAACAGTAAATAGTGAGTAGTGGGTAGTGAAAAGTAAGTAGTGGGTATTGAATAGGGAATAGTGAGTAGTGAATATTGAGTAGTAGGTTGTGGTAGTAAAATAGTGAGCAGTGGGTTGTGCTAGTGAATAGTGAGCAGTGGGTTGTTGTATTGAATAGTGAGTAGTGGGTTGTGGTAGTGAATAGTGAATAGTGGGTTATGGTTGTGAATAATGCGTATTTGGTTAAGGTAGTGAATAGTGAGTAGTGGGTTGTGGTAGTGAATAATGTGCAATGGGTTGTGGTAGTGAATAGTGAGCAGTGGGTTGTGGTAGTGAATAGTGAGTAGTAGGTTGTGATAGTGAATATGGAGTTGTGGGTTGTGGTGGTGAATAGTGCATAGTGGGATGCGGCAGTGAAAAGTGAGTTGTGGGTTGTGTAAGTTAATAGTGTGTAGTGGGTTGTGGTAGTGAAAAGTGAGTAGTGGGTTGTGGTAGTGAATAGTGAGCAGTGGGTTGTTGTATTGAATAGTGAGTAGTGGGTTGTGGTAGTGAATAGTGAATAGTGGGTTATGGTTGTGAATAATGCGTATTTGGTTAAGGTAGTGAATAGTGAGTAGTGGGTTGTGGTAGTGAATAATGTGCAATGGGTTGTGGTAGTGAATAGTGAGCAGTGGGTTGTGGTAGTGAATAGTGAGTAGTAGGTTGTGATAGTGAATATGGAGTTGTGGGTTGTGGTGGTGAATAGTGAATAGTGGGATGCGGCAGTGAAAAGTGAGTTGTGGGTTGTGTAAGTGAATAGTGTGTAGTGGGTTGTGGTAGTGAAAAGTGAGTAGTGGGTTGTGGTAGTGAATAGTGAGTAGTGGGTTGCGATTGTGAACAGTAAATAGTGAGTAGTGGGTAGTGAAAAGTAAGTAGTGGGTATTGAATAGGGAATAGTGAGTAGTGAATATTGAGTAGTAGGTTGTGGTAGTAAAATAGTGAGCAGTGGGTTGTGCTAGTGAATAGTGAGCAGTGGGTTGTTGTATTGAATAGTGAGTAGTGGGTTGTGGTAGTGAATAGTGAATAGTGGGTTATGGTTGTGAATAATGCGTATTTGGTTAAGGTAGTGAATAGTGAGTAGTGGGTTGTGGTAGTGAATAATGTGCAATGGGTTGTGGTAGTGAATAGTGAATAGTGAGCAGTGGGTTGTGGTAGTGAATAGTGAGTAGTAGGTTGTGATAGTGAATATGGAGTTGTGGGTTGTGGTGGTGAATAGTGCATAGTGGGATGCGGCAGTGAAAAGTGAGTTGTGGGTTGTGTAAGTGAATAGTGTGTAGTGGGTTGTGGTAGTGAAAAGTGAGTAGTGGGTTGTGGTAGTGAATCGTGAGCAGTGGGTTGTGGTACTGAATAGTGAGCAGGGGGTTGTGGTAGTGAAAAGTGAGTTTTGGGTAGTGAAATGTGAGTAGTCAATAGTGGCTAGTGAATAGTGGGTTGTTGTAGTGAATAGTGAGCAGTGGATTGTGGTAGTGAATAGTGAGCAGTGGGCTGTGATTGGGAATAGTGAGTAGTGGGTTATGGTAGTGAATAGTGAGTAGTGGGTTGTTTTAGCGAATAGTGAATAGTGAGTCGTGGGTTGTGATTGGGAATAGTGAGTAGTGGGTTGTGATAGTGAATAGTGAGTAGTGGGTTGTTTTAGCGAATAGTGAATAGTGGGTTGTGGTTGTGAATAGTGAGTAGTCAGTTGTGGTAGTTAATTATGAGCAGTGAGTTGTGGTAATGAATAGTGAGTTGTGGGTGGTGAAAAGTTAGTAGTGGGTTGTGAATAGTGAGTAGTGGATTGTGGTCGTGAAAATTGAGTAGCGGGTTGCGGCAGTGAATAGTGAATAGCAACTGTAAATCAACTGTATCAACTGTAAATCAACTCTATCAACTGTAAATCAATTGTAAATTTCAGTGTTCCTCAAGGTTCCGTTTTAGGACCACTATTGTTTTCACTATATATTTTTACCTCTTGGGGATGTCATTTGAAAACATAATGTTAACTTTCACTGCTATGAAGATGACACACAGCTGTACATTTCAATGAAACCTCCTGTGTGTCCTGTGTGAATTTAAGTATGCTCTCTCTAATTCTCTCTTTCTCTCTTTCTTTCTCTCTCTTGGAGGACCTGAGCCCTATGACCATGCCTCAGGACTACCTGGCATGATCACTCCTTGCTGTGCCCAGTCCACCTGGCCGTGCTGCTGCTCCAGTTTCAACTGTTCTGCCTGTGGCTATAGAACCCTGACCTGTTCACCGGACGTGCTACCTGTCCCAGACCTGCTGTTTTCAACTCTCTAGAGACAGCAGGAGCGGTAGAGATACTCTTAAGGATCGGCAATGGAAAGCCAACTGACATTTACTCCTGAGGTGCTGACTTGCTGCACCCTCGACAACTACTCTGATTATTATTATTTGACCATGCTGGTCATTTATGAACATTTGAACATCTTGGCCATGTTCTGTTATAATCTCCACCCGGCACAGCCAGAAGAGGACTGGCCACACCTCATAGCCTGGTTCTTCTCTAGGTTTCTTCCTAGGTTTTGGCGTTTCTAGGGAATTTTTCCTAACCACCGTGCTTCTACACCTGCATTGCTTGCTGTTTTGGGTTTTAGGCTGGGTTTCTGTACAGCACTTTGAGATATCAGCTGATGTAAGAAGGGCTATATAAATACATTTGATTTGATTTGAATAGCTGGTAGTGAATAGTGAGTAGTGGGTTGTGGTAGTGAATTGTGAGTAGTGGGTTGTGGTAGCAAATAGAGAATAGTGAATAGTGGGTTGCGGTAGTGAATAGTGAGTAGTAGGTTGTGTTAGTGAATAGTGAGCAGTGGGTTGTGGTAATGAATAGTGAGTAGTGGGTAGTAAAAAGTGGGTAGTGAGTAGTGGGTAGTGGGTAGTGAATAGTGAGTAGTGGGTTGTGAATAGTGAGTAGTGGGTTGTGAATAGTGAGTAGTGGGTAGTGAATAGTGAGTAGTGAGTAGTGGGTAGTGAATAGTGAGTAGGGGGTTGTGGTAGTGAATAGTGAGCAGTGGGCTGTTGTAGTGAATAGTGTGTAGTGGGTTGTGGTGGTGAATAGTGAGTACTGGGTTGTGGTAGTGAATAGTATGTAGTGGGTTGTGGCAGTGAATATTGAGCATTTGGTTGTGGCAGTGAATAGTGAGTAGTGGGTTGAGTTAGTGAACAGTGAGCAGTGGGTTGTGGTAGTGAATAGGGAGTTGTGGGTTGTGGTAGCAAATAGAGAATAGTGAATAGTGGGTTGCGGTAGTGAATAGTGAGTAGTAGGTTGTGTTAGTGAATAGTGAGCAGTGGGTTGTGGTAATGAATAGTGAGTAGTGGGTAGTGAGTAGTGAGTAGTGGGTAGTGAATAGTGAGTAGTGGGTTGTGAATAGTGAGTAGTGGGTTGTGAATAGTGAGTAGTGGGTAGTGAATAGTGAGTAGTGAGTAGTGGGTAGTGAATAGTGAGCAGTGGGCTGTTGTAGTGAATAGTGTGTAGTGGGTTGTGGTGGTGAATAGTGAGTACTGGGTTGTGGTAGTGAATAGTATGTAGTGGGTTGTGGCAGTGAATATTGAGCATTTGGTTGTGGCAGTGAATAGTGAGTACTGGGTTGTGGTAGTGAATAGTGAGTAGTGGGTTGAGTTAGTGAACAGTGAGCAGTGGGTTGTGGTAGTGAATAGGGAGTTGTGGGTTGTGGTAGCAATTAGTGAGTAGTGGGTTGTGGTTTTGAATAATTAATAGTGGGTTGTGGTTGTGAATAGTGAACAGTTGGTTGCGTTATCGAATAGTGAGTAGTGGGTTGTGGCGGTGAATAGTGAGTAGTGGGTTATGGTAGTGAATAGTGAGCAGTGGGTTGTGGCGGTGAATAGTGAGTAGTGGGTTGTGGTAGTGAATAGTGAGTGTTGGGTTGTGGTAGTGAATAGTGAATAGTGAATAGTGGGTTGTGGTAATGAATAGTGAGTAGTGGGTTGTGGTGGTGAATAGTGCGTAGTGGGTGGAGGTAGTGAATAATGAGCAGTGGGTTGTGGCAGCGAACAGTGAGTATTGGGTTGTGGTAATGAAGAGTGAGTAGTGGGTTGTGGTGGTGAATAGTGCGTAGTGGGTGGAGGTAGTGAATAATGAGCAGTGGGTTGTGGCAGCGAACAGTGAGTAGTGAGTAGTGGGTTGTGGTAGCAAATAGTGAATAGTAAGTAGTGGGTTGTGGTTCTGAATAGTGAGCAGTGGGTTGTGGTAGTGAATAGTGAACAGTGGTTTGCGGTGGTGAATAGTGAGTAGTAGGTTGCAGTAGTGAATAGTGAGCAGTAGGTTGCGGTAGTGAATATTGAGTATTGGGTTCTGGTAGTGAATTTTTTTGTAGTGGATTGTGGTAGTGAATTGTGAGCAGTGGGTTGCTGTAGTAAATAGCACACATGAATTTCTAAACAGAAATTGATAAACCAACAAAACAAGATGATATCTTTGTGTATGTACATCAACACAAATAATTATATGGAATGCCGTCATGTTCAAGCTTCTAAGGTAGTATTGTTTATTGATTTTTTTTGTAGTCATGATTGCTTTTTGAACTACTTCAAGTATGGAAAATAATAACAATCTGTTGCTTTCAGCATTGCTGGATCCATTCAAATGGAACATAAGGAAAACCAATGTGTCCATGTGTATACCCATCTGATAGTGGGTTGATATAGCTTTGATATTTGATATAGCTTGTGTAAAAATGCTAATTAATAGTTGAGTTCATGGACATGGACTGATATGACTGACCATTGACACTGACTGACAGTACAGAACCTCATAGATCCAAGCCTGTCATAATCATGTGCCAAACTCAAACTACACACCGGCTATTCGCTCCTACCTAACCTACAGTTGAATCCAAACATTTTGCTACCTTTACTGCTCTGAGACTTCTCTCCACACCCAATTAAGCCCCTCAAACACTGCTGGCTAGGCCAGGGTTGAGGAACCTTGAAGGGCTAGGATTGTTGCCCACTCAAATCTGTAGCAACCACAGAATTTGACCATGAGAAAGTGGCTTCTCTTTAATGGCTTGTACCTGTCAAGGATTCCTTGTGAATTGTAGGCCAGAGGGCTGAGGAAGGCCTGGAGGAACAAGCACAGGCTATTAACTTTGGTGGATGATGTTGACCCCTCTCCTTTTTTGACCTATGATTATGAATTATGAATAACCGGAGGTTGGGGGCACCTTAATTGGGGAGGACCGGCTCGTGGTAATGACTGGAGCGGATTCAGTGGAATGGTATCAAATACATCAAAGATGTGGTTTCCAGGTGTTTGATGCCGTTCCATTTGCTCCGCGATTGTTATGAGCCGTTTTCCCCTCAAGCATCTTCCTGTGTTATGACTGATCATAATCAATTGGATAGAATGTGAATATTCACAGTTCAATCCCCAACACAACTTTATCAAAAGTGTTTTTGAATAGGCATTGATGGCCAGTAGGCAACATGCAGGCCAATTACTTCTTGGATTAGAAACTTAACATGGAAAGTGAAGTGTCTTACCCTCTGTATGGACTGCTGACACATAGGTCCAGTTATAGCGTTTGACAATGTCCAAGATGGCTCTGGCTTGGAGAGTGTCAGAGGGCACAACCCTAAGGAAATACTTGAAGAGCGTTTTGTCACTCAGATCTATGCTGGTCGCAGAATACGCTATCTGAGGGATGTTAAACAGCTGCAGGAGGTTTTGGACCTGGATAGCCACTGAGCTGGATCCAGGTCCAATGACACCTGCTATGGGTTTCTTGGTAGTGGGCGGTTGGCTTGCAGGCGTCCCATCAATGCACCACTGTCTGGATGTACCATCTTTGTTGTCGTCATCCCGGATCGAGATGAGAGAGTCTCTAATGAACTCAATACTCTGCTCCAGAGCCACCGAGGAGTGCCAGCAGGAGTCCCTGATCTCGCACCCCAGAGTGATGTTGGGTAGAAGGTTCGGGTCTGAGTTGATTCTGTCCAAGGTGTGGAACATCGCTTCTACTCGTTGGATTCCGTACTGTTCCCGAACCTCCCCGCATTTCCTCTCCGCTACCTGCTCTGTTGATGGTTGGTGGTGGACCGAGAACAGCGCACCGATTATAATGTCCCCGTCCATTCTGGCCACCGAGCGGGACCCAGCAGCTTTAGAAACCACCGACCTCTCAAATATGTTACTGGGGGAGACGAACGCATCATACACTAGAATAAGGAAATACAAAAACCTAATAGCATTCAGGTAAACCATATTCCACATGGTGTCAACAGTCTTGGGGATATAATCATGTCCGCTTGGCCATTGGGGAGAGCTGAGGATCCAAGTTTAATTGAAGATCCATCATCTCCTTACCATCCCTCTTTCACTGATGTCTTTCCTGCTGATGAGAGACGTGTTCATTTAAGTTTGATACAAGTGATACAAGTTTTGCAACAAGTTTTTCAACAAGTGATGATAAACAGCTGTGTTGCCAATCTATCTTTGGCAACTCTTTTAATAGGCTACACAACTTCGCAATTAAGCAAAGGCAAATATAGTTATAGGCAGAAGCCAATCTGACATTCAATCTTGAATAATTCAAGTACTAATAGTCTACAGTAATGTAAAACCATTTGATACATTACTGTCATTTAGCAGACGCTCTTATCCAGAGCTGCGGACAGTCAGAAACGACGTTGAACGCCTTTCATAATCTATAGCCTACAGTAAAAACCGCCTACAGGAGGCTGATTAAAAGTTGATTTGTGCGATGGTTGGTTTGCGCGGCTGGTTTCAGTCCCTTGGATAGCGCTAAATTCTGACTTGACCGTTGGGCTCACAATAATTTGCCCACCCACGATGAGATTGTGTTTAGGTACATAAAATGGTGCTTTAAATTGTGCTTAAATGTTCCATTGAAATGACCAATCATTAATCAGATCTCATATAATTTACCATTATATTATTTATATATCGACATTGTCAACATCTAATTAACATTCCAATTGATAATCACCTACAAACGGTTTAGGTAAAATAGGGTATTTAATAGTGTTTCACTTTTTTTCCAGAACATTTGTAAATGAAATGCCGTAGGCTAGTAATCAAATAACTAAAGCAATGCTTACCATCATTGCTATTCACATGAGGAGCCATCTCCTCCATTCATGTTATATTGCACCTTTTGCATTCGCTATAGCCTAAAATACCTTAGATATCATAACGTTAGAGCGTGTACATACCTGCACCCGCTGCCTCGGGAACATTGCGTATCTCCTTGTCTCCTGAACCTCTCAGTTTGGAGCCCAAGTTTAATAAGCCTCTGCAGCGCAAATACAGTATTTTTTTCCCCCAACCTCTAGCTCTCTATCTTTCTGAAAGGGAGCATGGGTGCCCCCCTCGATTCCTCTTGATCACTGCATGCATCTTTAAAACCGGGTCACATGGAATGCATTGTATGGCCTGGATAAAAGACAGTACGAAGAGAGAGATAGAAACGTATGGAGTGGAGTTAATTGTCTCTATCCGGAATATCGCCCAGTACATTGCAATGACACGCCCATCATTTAAAAAGTATATGCATGGGTGTAATGTAGGCTCAATAAAATAGTTTATTGCATGTACAAGTTCGCTTTATTTATTTTTCAGAATAAAAGGTATACACATACCTACAATAAGAAGAATCAGGCCTACAATAAGAAGATAAGTATTGTAAGTATGAAATTAGTCTATAGCCTTGTAACCAAGTAGGCTAAACCAGTGATACTAGCAGATATGTAACATATCGACACTAGCCTACATATTTGTTGCATTTGACTGAATTATCTTAATGCATTTTTTGTGCAATGTGACTGCAACAAGTCGAAAGGGACAAGCAAGCGAGCAAGAGCCACCTTTTTTTTACTCTATAGAGAAATAGAGAGCAATGATGCGACCTAGTGGCCGTGGCCTGACGGTTCCGGTTCAATGTTGGTGTGACCATAGAGATCCTATTAAGTTACTTAATAAATTAAATAGTATTCTAATTCCTAATTCTATGGTTATGACGCCACCTCATTTCTGGCCTGCATGAAAACATGCTGCACAGCAGCGGTAAAGGAGCAGACTGTACAAGAAGACTGTAAGGTCCATTCTTGACTGGTTTTGAACAACCGGACCAGTCTATTATTTTGTCTGCAGGAACAGAGCCAACGCTTGGTGAGAAATAAAAAAGTAAACGTTCAAAGTGTGTTAGCAAGATGTCTGTGCCATCCTAGCCAGACAACAATCATAATGTATATTGAAGAAGGCAACTGTAACACTGACAACCACAGATACATACTGGTGTAGCTTTCTCTTACATTATTGCAAGCTCATCATGTAAAAAAAATGTTGCAGGATGGGATTTCTACATTACAGAACCATTGTTGACATGTAGTAAGTAGCTCGATAATCAATCAGTAACCAGTTGTCAATAGGTGAAGACAATTAGCTACTCACAACCAGTGGTGGA
The DNA here is from genome assembly GCF_013265735.2 of Oncorhynchus mykiss. Taxonomy (NCBI): domain Eukaryota; kingdom Metazoa; phylum Chordata; class Actinopteri; order Salmoniformes; family Salmonidae; genus Oncorhynchus; species Oncorhynchus mykiss. The sequence continues at coordinate 36,949,064 of NC_048589.1, forward strand.
GTACTTACAGTGCATTGCAAAAGTATTCGCCCCCCTTGAACTTTGCGACCTTTTGCCACATTTCAGGCTTCAAACATAAAGATATAAAACTGTATTTTTTTGTGAAGAATCAACAACAAGTGGGACACAATCATGAAGTGGAACGACATTTATTGGATATTTCAAACTTTTTAACAAATCAAAAACTGAAAAATTGGGAGTGCAAAATTATTCAGCCCCCTTAAGTTAATACTTTGTAGCGCCACCTTTTGCTGCAATTACAGCTGTAAGTCGCTTGGGGTATGTCTCTATCAGTTTTGCACATCGAGAGACTGAAATTTTTTCCCATTCCTCCTTGCAAAACAGCTCGAGCTCAGTGAGGTTGGATGGAGAGCATTTGTGAACAGCAGTTTTCAGTTCTTTCCACAGATTCTCGATTGGATTCAGGTCTGGACTTTGACTTGGCCATTCTAACACCTGGATATGTTTATTTTTGAACCATTCCATTGTAGATTTTGCTTTATGTTTTGGATCATTGTCTTGTTGGAAGACAAATCTCCGTCCCAGTCTCAGGTCTTTTGCAGACTCCATCAGGTTTTCTTCCAGAATGGTCCTGTATTTGGCTCCATCCATCTTCCCATCAATTTGAACCATCTTCCCTGTCCCTGCTGAAGAAAAGCAGGCCCAAACCATGATGCTGCCACCACCATGTTTGACAGTGGGGATGGTGTGTTCAGGGTGATGAGCTGTGTTGCTTTTACGCCAAACATAACGTCTTGCATTGTTGCCAAAAAGTTCAATTTTGGTTTCATCTGACCAGAGCACCTTCTTCCACATGTTTGGTGTGTCTCCCAGGTGGCTTGTGGCAAACTTTAAACGACACTTTTTATGGATATCTTTAAGAAATGGCTTTCTTCTTGCCACTCTTCCATAAAGGCCAGATTTGTGCAATATACGACTGATTGTTGTCCTATGGACAGAGTCTCCCACCTCAGCTGTAGATCTCTGCAGTTCATCCAGAGTGATCATGGGCCTCTTGGCTGCATCTCTGATCAGTCTTCTCCTTGTATGAAAGTTTAGAGGGACGGCCAGGTCTTGGTAGATTTGCAGTGGTCCGATACTCGTTCCATTTCAAAATTATCGCTTGCACAGTGCTCCTTGGGATGTTTAAAGCTTGGGAAATCTTTTTGTATCCAAATCCGGCTTTAAACTTCTTCACAACAGTATCTCGGACCTGCCTGGTGTGTTCCTTGTTCTTCATGATGCTCTCTGCGCTTTTAACGGACCTCTGAGACTATCACAGTGCAGGTGCATTTATACGGAGACTTGATTACACACAGGTGGATTGTATTTATCATCATTAGTCATTTAGGTCAACATTGGATCATTCAGAGATCCTCACTGAACTTCTGGAGAGAGTTTGCTGCACTGAAAGTAAAGGGGCTGAATAATTTTGCACGCCCAATTTTTCAGTTTTTGATTTGTTAAAAAAGTTTGAAATATCCAATAAATGTCGTTCCACTTCATGATTGTGTCCCACTTGTTGTTGATTCTTCACAAAAAAATACAGTTTTATATCTTTATGTTTGAAGCCTGAAATGTGGCAAAAGGTCGCAAAGTTCAAGGGGGCCGAATACTTTCGCAATGCACTGTAAGTAAAAATACTTGAAAGTACTACTTAAGTAGGTTTTTGGGGTATCTGTACGGTACTTTACTATTTAGATTTTTAACAACTTTTATTTTTACATCACTACATTCCAAAAGAAAATTATGTACATTCTACTCCATACATTTTCCCTCACACCCAAGAGTACTTGTTACTTTTTGAATCCTTAGCAGGACAGGAAAATGGTCTAATTCACACACTTAACAAGAGAACATCCCTGGTCATCTCTACTGCCTCTGATCTGGCGGACTCACTAAACACATGCTTAGTTTGTTAATGATGTCTGAGGGTTGGAATGTGCCCCTGGCTATATGCATACAAGCAAACAAGAAAATGGTGCTGTCTGGTTGGCTTAATATAAGGAATTTGAAATTATTCATACTTTTGATACTTAAGTATATTTTACCAATTACATTTACCTTTGATACTGAAGTATACATTTAAAACCCAAATACTTTAGACTTTTACTCAAGTAGGATTTTAATGTGTGACTTTCACGTTAACTTGAATCATTTTCTATTACGGTATCTTTACTTTTACTCTATTAATTAAGGCTTATTTTAAGTATGGCAATTGGGTACTTATTCCATCACATAAGAAGAATCAAGAGCGACAGTATAATGAAGTGGCCAAACCACAAGGTTTTATGATCATCTGGCATAGACTTTCAATGGTTACAAAAATAATCCCTGCACGTCATGATTACCTTCCCTCTCGTAAGTGTCATTGCGTTGTTAACAAGTCAGTTCCCTCTAAAAAAAAAAATGGTGCAAACTTTAATGTGGGCAATTCTTTCCTCATCATTCTAGTGTTATGCTTTAAATGAAGAATTCGGAGGCGAAGATCATTTTAATGAAACAAAAATATAGCTAGCAACATAACCCCCGGAGACTGCCTTCACTGCCTTCACTGCCTTCACTGCCTTCAATGGGTGCATGCAGACTCACTTGCCCAATCCTATTTTATGAGGTCATGAACATACTTGCTCCCTGCACTATAATAAAATAGTTACAATCCACCACATCACCGTTTCTTTAAGTTTTTAAAGACATGTATTTCTAAAATGTTTAAAAACATCACATTACATGAATTAATGTTTATAGTCCATCCCTCTGTAATAAACTTTTGTCTCCTAACATATGAATTCATAAACAAACTTTTCTGTCTTTAAAGTGAATCAACTCATGAAACATCAACTCCTTTTTGTTGACAGAACATATCCTTTAAAGTGAATCAACTCATGAAACATCAACTCCTTTTTGTTGACAGAACATATCCTAACACTTGTTTCTTCAACATTAACTATATTCTACCCTAAGGTGAGCTGGGTAAACTGCCAGTCACCTTCATAGCTGCAGTGGGGTTATTCTGCCACATAATGCAGACGATGCGTTAACTACTGCACATAGTCTCTGTATCTGTCTGGTGGTTTGAAAACTCTGCCACTAGAAGTCATGTGCACTGGAGTCTGGTGGTGCAGACAGGAAGTGGGCCGGCATCTGGAACAGGTAAGTGCAACTCTTGTGTCACACTCTGTGTGTTCTTCTCTACCCTTTGGAGAAGTCTCTGAAGCACTGTGGAGGGGTTTTAGGTGGCGTGGATTCCTGCGCAGCACTTCCTTGTCTGTCTGGACCCAGTATGACCTGGGTGTGTCACACTGTTGAAGCACTGAAGCCACCTTTGTCCAGCATCGTTCGTCATCCAGCTTCACGGCGACGTTTACTCCGGGTCGGAGTTCTGGAAGGGCTCTGTCATTGTACCTGGTCTTGTAGACATGACTGTACCTTGGCTTTGCTCGGCATGTCTCATCTGCTGGAGGTCTGGTCATGCCGGTTGTAGGTTAACCTCCAGGCTGGGGACTGTGGTGTGGAGCTGTCTGCCAAGCATGAGCTGTGCTGGGCTCACACCTGTGCTGTGCAGTGACATTGCTCTGTAGGCCATGACAGCTAAGAATGGGTCAGCCTGCTTCAAGATCATTTTGGCTGTCTGCACGGCTCACTCTGCCTCACCATTTGCTTGGGCATAGTGAGGACTGGTGGTAATGTGTCTGAAATCATAGTCCTTCGAGAATTGCTTGAAAGATCTACCTGACAACTGGGGAGCATTGTCTGTAATTAGCAAATTTAGGTGCTAATGTTCTTCAGTTTAGCTCTAGTAGTTTATCCTGACATGTGTTTGTGGTAAGCTATTTATATATACAGTGCATTTGGAAAGTATTCAGACCCCTTTACTTTTTTCACATTTTGTTATGTTACAGTCTTATTCTAAAATGGATGAACTTGTTTTTTTTCCCTCATCAATATACACATATACCATGATGACAAAGTGAACAGGTTTATAGAAAAAAAACGTATTCAGACCCTTTGTCATTCAGACCCGAAGCCACTTCTGAGTTGTCTTGGCTGTGTGCTTAGGGTCGTTGTCCTGTTGGAAGTTGAACCTCCATCCCAGTCTGAGGTCCTGAGCCAAAATTCATCAAGGATCTCTCTGTACTTTGCTCTGTTCATTTGAACCTCGATAGTGACTAGTCTCCCAGTCCCTGCCACTGGCTTCTGTCTGGCCACTCTACCATAAAGGCCTGATTGGTGGAGTGCTGCAGAGATGGTTATCCTTCTGTAATGTTCTCCCATCTCCACAGAGGAACTCTGGAGCTCTGTCAGTGCAACAATCGGGTTCTTAGTCACCTCCCTGTCCAAGGCCCTTCTCCCCCGATTGCTCAGTTTGGTCAGGTGGCCAGCTCTAGGAAGAGTCTTGGTGGTTCCAAACGTCTTCCATTTAAGAATTACGGAGGCCACTGCGTTCTTGGGGACCTTCAATGCTGCAGAACATTTTTGGTACCCTTTCCTAGATCTGTGCTTCGACACAATCCTGTCTCGGAGCTCTATGGATAATTCCTTCGACCTCATGGCTTGGTTTTTGCTTTGACATGCACTGTCAACTGTAGGACCTTATATAGACAGGTGTGTGCCTTTCCAAATCATGTCCAATCAATTGAATTTACCACAGGGGGACTCCAATCAAGTTGTAGAAACATCTCAAGGATGGTCAATGGAAACAGAATGCACCTGAGCTCAATTTTGAGTCTCATAGCAAAGGGTCTTAATACTTACGTGAATAAGGTTTTTCCGTTTTTTATTTGTAATAAATGTGCACAAAAAATGTGCTAACCTTTTTTACGCTTTGTCATTATGGGGTATTGTTTGTAGATTGATGTGGAAAATTGTTTATTTTATCCATTTTAGAACAAGGCTTAACGTGACAAAATGTGTAAAAAGTCAAGGCGTCTGAATAATTTCCAAATGCACTGTATCTAGAAAAATACTCCACAACTACCAAGTAGTTTAGCTTGTTGAGTTCACACATATCAGCTGCTACACTTTCCCATGGGTGACTGGGCTGCGGAGTGGTGATCAGAGGTTCCCACCGACAAGTTGGTTTAGACTCCTGACAGCCTTTGCATGTACTGACTATTTCCTGGATATTTTGACTTACTCCATGCCAGCACATACTACCTCTAGCTCACTCCCAGCACTTCACAATGCCCTGATGGCCGTCGTGTCTTTACCATCTTAGTTCTCATGTTTTGTGACACTACTTCTATTTCCATACAACACTAGTCCCTGTGAGGTGCTGTTGGGAGGTGTAGTAGGCTTTTACCTTGTCTGACACTTTTGTTGCGTACTGTCACATAGTGTTTCACCATCTGCAGCTCTGCATCCTGTTGTGTCTGCTTCTTGACCACGTCAAGCTTGGTGGGTGAGATAGGCCTTGCTGTACAAACTGCATCCTCATAGGCCTCGGTTTCACTGGTCAGCTCTGCGATCTCTCATGTAACAGCTGCCTGGGGATGTCTGGAAAGGGTGTCTGCTATAACAAGAGGTTTCCTCAGAACATACTCGGGTGTAGCGTTATAAGGCATCATGCACATTAACAGTCTCTTGCACCTCAAAGGAACTAAGTCAAAGTGTTGTAGTTAATCAGTGGAATGCAGGGTTTGTGATCACTCTGCAATGTGACTGCATCTTGGCCATACTGATATCTGGTAAACTTCTCACATGCCCAGACTGCTGCGAGACAATCCTTTTATATCTGAGCATAGCACGTCTCTGCATCTGTGAGAGTCCCGGAGCAATAAGCTACTGGCTTTAACTGTCCATCGTGTTTCTGTAGTAGGACCCGACCTTACCCATAACTACTGCCGTCTGTACAGACTATGGTAGGTTTATTTCGTATCATAGAATGTCACTACAGGGGACTCTGTGATGAGTTGCTTTACCTTCCTAAAGGCCTCCTCCTGCACAGCACTGCACTCCATGTCCATGTAGCATCACTCTTGAGCAGATTGTTGTGTGGTTTGGTGGTATCAGCTAGACCTGCTAGGTACATGCCTAGGCAGTGTACCATACCCAGGATCCTCCTCAGATCAGTCACATTACTTGGTGGCTCCAGCTGTGTGACGGCCTGGATCTTGGGCCTCATCTGGACAAATGCCATTCTCGTCGATGCAGTGTCCTAAGTAGTTGAGCCGTTTTTGACGCAGTATACATTTTGTCTGGGTTGAGCTTCAAACCTGCTTTCTCCAATGTGCACAGGAGTCTCCCCCTGATGATCCTCTGAGTAAATAGGATAGGATATCATCCATGTAAATGGCCATGCCTTCTTGGTCCTCAGGAGCTCTGTCATCTCGTGCTGGAGGATTTCTGGGGCACTACTGATTCCAAATGAAATAGTACCTTCCAAAAGGCGTTATGAACGTGTTAAGCTTGGTACTAGTCGAATCTGCCAGAAGCCACTTACGGCATCTTAAAGAGAAAACACCTTGGCACCATCCAAATTTGGCAGCATATCGTCTAGGGTGGGTAGAATGGTGAGTAGAAAGGGTAAGGGAAAGGGGGATACCTAGTCAGTTGTACAACCGAATGCATTCAACTGAAATGTGTCTTCCGCATTTAACCTCTCTGAATCAGAGAGGTGCGGGGGGGCTGCCTTAATCAACATCCACGTCTTCGGCGCCTGGGGAACAGTGGGTAGAATGATGGGTAGAATATATTTCTCCCTTTTCACTGATTTGTTGAATCTTCTCAAATCAGCACATACCATCAGGGGTATTTTGTTTCTTTGTTTCTCTTGTGTACCAGAACCATAGGACCACACCACTGTGCAGACTCCCTGATCACACCACTCGCCACCATGCAGTCAAGCTCCTTTTTTGCCTTGGGGAGCATGGGCATTGGCACATGTAGGGCTGCGTTTACACTGTAGGGCACTGATATCCTCTTTCAGGCTTATTTTGATTGGTCATATCTTCAACCTGCTCAGTGCTTTGAATCTCTTCTATTCTCTTCACCAAGCCCACTGCAACAGCAGCTACATTACAGCCCAGCAGATGGCCCCTTTATCACATACACTTTGAAGCTAAACTGCTGTCACGACTTCCGCCGAAGTCGGCTCCTCTCCTTGTTCGTTCGGCGGTCGACGTCACTGGCTTTCTAGCCATCGCCGCTCCATTTTCTCGTTGTTCCATTTGTTTTGTCTTGTTCCCTGCACACCTGGTTTACATTCCCTAATCACACTGCATGTATTTATTCCTCTGTTCCCCCCCCCCCCCCCCTATGTCTTTGTGTGAAATTGTTTTGTTACGTGTTTAGTGTGATGCGCCAGACTGGTTTTTCCCCCGGGTATCGTATTTTGACCCATTGTATGCATTTGTCATACATTTGTATATTTGTGAGAGTTTTCGCGCTTATTGACTTTTACCTGTGGCTGGAGGGTTTTTGACGCAGTTGCGTCTGTCTTTTGTGCTTTTGCCAAATAAAAGTGTGCCTGATCACAACTCACTGCTCTCCTGCACCTGACTTCGTACCAGTAGCGCACAACCTTGACAACCGCTTTTCTTTCCAAATAGCACTAGTTGTAAAGTGACCCAAACAGTTCAGCCCCCCCCCCCCCCCCCCTTGACCACAGAGCGGGCCCTTTGCTTTGTCCAAATGCCCGTTTCTGTGTCTCTGTTTCTCATTGTGAGACGAGCGTTTGTATGCTACTTCACCGAGCTGTGCACTGTTAGGCATTAGCCCCTTATTCGCTAATATACCCCTTGCTCTGACTGCCTCACAAGCTCTACCGCTTTGTCGAGGGTCAAGTCAGGCGTTAGCTGAAGCTTCCCCAACAACTCTTTATCTAATATCTAACTTGGCCAACATGTCCCGGATATTTTCGGTCTTGGCAGTGTCGAGAGCACATGTACAGTATCAGCTAGCTGGGATTTTGGGCACACTGATGAAAGAAAGCGGGCTCTTTCATGAATAGTGTTCACTTGGGGTACAAAATGATTGTCCAGTTTATCCCCATAACAGTCTCATAATCGTTCTGATTCTCCTCCACGGAAAATGGAAAATGGCTTCCCCAGCAAATAGAGCAGTGTCCAAATCTGTACCTCACCATCCTATTTGTTAAGCTTAGCTGGCTTTAATAAAACAATAAACATAGCTAGGTAGCTAGCAAAGCAACACCGGAGACTGTCTTCACTGTTCTTATTATAGCTCAATGGTCTTCACTGGAGCTGTTAATTGACGGGTGCACACGGACTCACTCCTCCAATCACCTTCATGACGTCATGAATATACTTGAGCAACTATGTGTGACTATCCTGACATCCTTTTACCCTCTCCTATGGCTGTCATAATGAGCAACAGAAGGAAGCGTACCCCATTGCTGAGGGTGGATGAGGAGGCCAAAAATAAGCTGAACTGGAACATGCACAAGGACCGCAGGAACGAGTCTCTACTCCAAGAAGAGGACGACCAGATACCAACAAGCTCTCTTCTCTTCACCAGCGAACAAATTTCAACCAGCTTCCTCCTTGCAACCGGCCACCAATTCCCAACAGGTTCTCTTCTCTTGACCGTCCAGGGGACTGTGAAACAAGCTGATCCAGCTCAGCTCAGATTTAGGACTAGGAGAGAAGTCCCAGCTCCCTGGTTCCTCCTCGACAAACACCTCCTCCTCCACCTCCCTCTCCCTCACTGTGCTGCCCCTCTCTGACTTGGCTCATGTCTGGAAGTCTCTGATTGGGGAGTTTAGCCTCGGACCTCCCCCTGTGTGGGTTAATCCCCCATGCTTTGACCAGAGGGCTTTCACTCTCAGTTTGACCACCAGCAGCGATGAGCAGTGACGAGAGTAGTAGTAGTAGTAGTAGTAGTAGTAGTAGTAAAGGAGAACTGGAGTGGAGGCCTCTGGATAGGACTGGCCTAGTGGAGAACATTTCTCTGGATAGGACTGGCCTAGTGGAAACCAGGCCTCTGGATAGGACTGGCCTAGTGGAGAACATTTCTCTGGATAGGACTGGCCTAGTGGAGACAGGCATCTGGGTATCACTGGCCTAATGGAGTGGAGGCCTCTGGATAGGACCAGCCCAGTGGATAACAGGCATCTGGATAGGACCAGCACAGTGGATAACAGGCATCTGGATAGGACCTGCCCAGTGGAGTAGATGCCTCTGGACCGGACTGGTCCAGTGAAGAACAGGCATCTGGATAGGACCTGCCCAGTGGAGTGACTGGACTGACTAGAGAAGAAAAGAGTTGTGCAGCCGTGTCATCAGCCAGGAGTGGATGCAATTAAGGTGCGCAGTTTGAATATATATACTCTACACTGACTTTATATACTCTACTCAAACATTACATACTCTACACTTTATATACTCTACACTGACTTTATATACTCTACTCTGACTTTATATACTCTACTCTGACTTTATATACTCTACGCTGACTTTATATACTCTATGCTGACTTTATATACTCTACGCTGACTTTATATACTCTACACTGACTTTATATACTCTACACTGACTTTATATACTCTACACTGACTTTATATACTCTACGCTGACTTTATATACTCTACACTGACTTTATATACTCTACACTGACTTTATATACTCTACACTGACTTTATATACTCTATGCTGACTTTATATACTCTACTCAAACTTTACATACTCTACACTTCATATACTCTATTCTGTTGTTATATACACTCTTTAAATACTCTACACTTTATATACTCTATGCTGACTTTATATACTCTACGCTGACTTTATATACTCTACGCTGACTTTATATACTCTACACTTTATATACTCTACTCTGACTTTATATACTCTACACTGACTTTATATACTCTACACTGACTTTATATACTCTACACTTTATATACTCTACGCTGACTTTATATACTCTACGCTGACTTTATATACTCTACGCTGACTTTATATACTCTACACTTTATATACTCTACTCTGACTTTATATACTCTACTCTGACTTTATATACTCTACTCTGACTTTATATACTCTACACTGACTTTATATACTCTACGCTGACTTTATATACTCTACTCTGACTTTATATACTCTATGCTGACTGTATATACTCTACTCTGACTTTATATACTCTATGCTGACTTTATATACTCTACGCTGACTTTATATACTCTACGCTGACTTTATATACTCTACACTGACTTTATATACTCTATGCTGACTTTATATACTCTACGCTGACTTTATATACTCTACGCTGACTTTATATACTCTACGCTGACTTTATATACTCTATGCTGACTGTATATACTCTACTCTGACTTTATATACTCTATGCTGACTTTATATACTCTACGCTGACTTTATATACTCTACTCTGACTTTATATACTCTACGCTGACTTTATATACTCTACGCTGACTTTATATACTCTACGCTGACTTTATATACTCTACACTGACTTTATATACTCTACGCTGACTTTATATACTCTACGCTGACTTTATATACTCTACACTGACTTTATATACTCTACGCTGACTTTATATACTCTACTCTGACTTTATATACTCTATGCTGACTTTATATACTCTACACTGACTTTATATACTCTACGCTGACTTTATATACTCTACACTGACTTTATATACTCTACGCTGACTTTATATACTCTACACTTCATATACTCTATTCTGTTGTTATATACACTCTTTAAATACTCTACACTGACTTTATATACTCTACTCAAACGTTACATACTCTACACTTCATATACTATATTCTGACGTTATATACACTCTTTAAATACTCTACACTTTATATACTCTACTCTGACTTTATATACTCTACTCTGACTTAATATGCACTCTTTAAATACTCTACACTTTATATACTCTATGCTGACTTTACTGTATATACTCTACATTGACTTTATATACTCTATGCTGACTTGATATACTCTACACTGACTTTATATACTCTATGCCGAATTTAAATACTATACACTGACTTGATATACTCTACACTGACTTGATATACTCTACACTGACTTTATATACTCTACTTTGACTTTATATACTCTACTCTGACTTTATATACTCTGTATGTGATCATTGGGAGAGTAGTGTCAATATTCAGGCATGTTTTTGTTCTTCAGTTTCAAGTGCTTCAATGAAATGTGTAGTTTGATCAGCATGGTGGTTGTCTGACGTAGTCACCCATCAATTGTGTCCATCCATTTTGGTCATGAATATGGAGTAAATTATTATATTGCCTTTTATTTTGTTGTTTCAGTCTAAAGTGATGTTTTTTTTCTCCTGTGTTTGTTGGCTTTCCTGCAGCAGGTGGGGATGTACTGTAATCGGGATTGGAAAAGCCTCAGCCTCAGCGAGGGAAACGGACGCATTAGAAAAGCAAATCAACAGATCCGGAATTGAATGGAGTTTTGCTATGACTTCATCATTCCTGGTTAGTCACTTTTCTTCTTCTTCTTTCACGTCCTACTCCTCTTCCTCCACTGATCCATGACCCTGTCTGTGTACAATTTCTCTGTTCCCATGTTAGAAGTGGTGGAGACGGAGGAGAATAAGTGTGACGCTGACTTGTAGAGGCAGAGCATGGAGAAGCTGTTATCACACAGCTAAAGTGGATTAATTGTCGGAGTAGAGGACCTTGTGCATTTCAGGTAAAATAACAACCCAGTGTTTATATCCCAGGACAAATTAGCTAGCAACAGCAAGCTAACTAGCTAAATTTCCATCAATATTTAATGCTTTTCAACCTGTCCCCAAATTAATATAGTTGGTTCAGAGTTTGTTTTGATATTTCAACCTGCGTGTCCTGATCGAGTCTGGTGTGGGTGAACAAAATCAACATGCGGCGACGGCACTCGCGGATGGACGCACGCGCACACCCTGTGAAGTCAGCATGTTACTCAAGAGACCATGCTTTATTAACTCAAGGATCATTTTTTAAATTTAATTTTTTACATTGTTTGCAAACTGATATGTAACACGAAATGAATGCCAAAATAACATGCAAAATCGAGCTACTTAACTAAAAATAAAAAAAACATTATTTTGCAAACAATGTATAAAATAACTATGTAAAAACAAATATATAACAATCGTTGAGCCCTGAATGACGGGTTGCCACTAAGAACATAAAAAATGTAATAAAAACTTTTGTAATTTCAGGGGTCTTGTAGAGAATTTCACATACTTTTCAGCAGTGGTTATGTTGGAAGTAGCCTGCCTTTTGAAAGTAAACAAAGGGTTTATTTATCCTATGAACAGCCAAAGACACTCCCACCCAGTACATAGTAGGAATGTTGTCATTGCTCCTGCTATGTGGATTAATGGCAATATTGTTGGAAATAGGAGAGTACAATAAAAATATATATAAACTATGATCTGTAAACAAAAAAAAGTAAGCACAAATATAATCCACACACAAAAACATATCGCTTTGTATTCGTAAACCATAATTTTAATAAATGTAAACGTTTTTGTAAACATGAATAAAGATTTGTGAATTAATGCCCTGACATTTAGAAATCATTAAGTATAAATCATAGTGTGTGAATAAAAACAGAAGCATTGACAAATATCCTTTCAGTATCCTTCCAAAGTTGTAAATAAAAGCATTACATTTTGTAGTTAACATTTTTCTCCATATATATATTTTTTTTTAAATGAAAAATAAATTGAAGTATACAAGGTTTGGCCTCTGGTTCATAAGCATCTTAATAGCACAGTTTTTTTTCACCTTACTTTACTGTGTTACAAGGACCCATTCACTGTGTGAAGCAAGCGGGGGTGGGTGGCCAATACAAGGGCTCTTGTCTCATCATGCTGTCTTTGACGATTGAATTGCTCTTTCTTATATTAGTTGGTTGGCACGGAGCCCAAATTACTAGCTGGTAATTGGATGGCCTCACATGGAGATAAATGGTCTCTATGGCCTCACATTTGTTCGTTGCCTAATTGATAAAGCCAGTGTGTTCGGGTCTGTGGTGTGCTATTGTATAGTTCAGTTCTATTTGACAGTTAATGAGGTCTTACCTACAATATGTTTCAGTGGTGCAGTTTTAATTTGTTGGTTGATAAAGGAAGCCTAAAGTGGGTTTCAGTTTCTGGTGCTGCTGTTTGTTTTGTTTTCCAGTTGGTTTCTTTGGTTTAGTCTTCCAGTTGGTCTATTTAGTTTAGTTGGCTAGTTGTCTGCAATGATGTCTTATACACACTTATAGATCCTATGACTTACAGTAATGCCATCACACAGCACCATGACGATAGAGGAGCTGCTCAAGTCCCTGCAGAAGAAATGTTGAGTGGAATGTAAAGAGGCTCACAGACAAATTGGTGTACGCCCTCAACGGTCTGGCAGGCGTCCACATCATCAGAGGTAGACAATGAAACACCACCTCGCCTTCTCTCCTCACCTCTCCAGTTGTTCTGTCTTTCCCATGGGAAACCGACCTGACAGACTGTGACATCATTGATCTGCGATTGTCCCTATAATGAGGATCCTTAATCCTTGTGCTGTGTGCAGGGGCAGACTGGCCATCTGTAATTTCGGGCAATGCCAGATGTGCTGGTCCATTTTTAGCTTAATGGGCCTGTCTAACTTCCTTTTTTTTGTGCAAGTTGATAATGATCAGGCTAATAATTGGAGCCTCAAGGGAAAAAATGGTCTGGTGAGGGGGCCTCGAGGAAAAAAAGGGCCAATGTGGGGGCCTCAAAGAAAATGGGCCTGTGTGTTAGAAATGCCATGGCCAAATTCTGGTCCCAATCTGCCCCTGGCATGACGATTGAAACTGCTAAAAAACTAATTGAGTAGTGTGGCTTTAATGAGGAGTGTTTTTGTTGTCATGCCCACCTGTAGATTAGTTTGTGGAGGCAGTGGAGGTGTACAAAGAAACCCTGACGTCTTCCGAGGAACACAAAGGACGACTGAAGATCGATTCACTGCAGGTATATGCTACAATCCGCAGCCATCATCTTAAAGATGCGTTATAAAGGTTTTGTATAATTTCATCCAGTAGTTTTGAAAGTAGTGGTCATGAGTCCCGGAAAATTGTGCACAATTGTGTACTGTGTCATCCATTTCGTATGATATGTTACGTCCTGCAAAAAAATAGAAAAAAATAGAAAAAAGCCTGCAATTAGTATGATATGTTACGAATTTGTAAGTGCTTAAGATCCTGTTCAATCTCTTTAAGGCCCTTGTTAGACTATCAAAACCTATTCAACATTTGCAACTTTTCCATTTTGATTAACTCTCTCTTTCTATTGAATCTTTCTGTCTATTTGAACAATGACCTCATGCCAGGGCCATCAGTTGGGTATGGAAGTTGCCATACCATACCTAGCTCAAGACGAACAATTTTAAGTAGGCTAAAATCTTTCCAATCCTGAATAAAATGCAACGGCTGTTTAGGGTAATGCTGTCTGGCTTTAGGACCAGCAGCTGCCAGCCTGCAACCCTTTACTTTCCCTTTCAGAAAGCAGACAGTGCCAGTTTGCTCTGCCGATTGCTTTGAATTTGATATCGGCATTTGAACCCGGCCTTGTAAACCTTGTTGTAATCTGATAGGCAGGGGTTAATTTAATTGGGAACTGGGAGGTGGGGGAGCCCTCCTTTTTTGGTGAACATTCAACACCAAAACTATTGTATTGCTATTAAAATACAGTCCATGTTGTAATAGCTGTAGCCTACTTGATATTTTAATTAATTCACCCAGTAGTGCAATTTTGATTTCATGTATTGGAATGAAAAACGGAACCGCTTGCTATTTAGAGCAGGTGTTCCCAAACTGGGGTACACGTAGCCCCAGGGGTACACGTAGCCCCAGGGGTACACGTAGCCCCAGGGGTACACGTAGCCCCAGGGGTACACGTAGCCCCAGGGGTACGCAAAACGCCTTTGGGTGTGCGCCAAAGAAAAAGGTGATTCACGTAAAAAAAATATATATATATTATATATATATATATTTAGTTTCCTTTTTTTCCAAACAGTCCATTTATATTTTTCAACGGGGCTATTCATTTGGGTGAGGTTTTTTTCCTCACCTGAGTAGCCTCGTTTCACTGCCCAATGTCACAATTGTTGTTTGAAGGATGGTCGGACCAAGGCGCAACGTGCATAGAGTTCCACATGTTCATTTGATGAAACTCACAGAAAACAATAAGGCAGAAAAATTAACTGTGAAGCCAATGTAGCACTCGCAGGCAACTGTACATAGATAAGATCCCACAAAAAAACTGTGGGAAAAGGCTCCACCATCAGGGGCTACAGATGTCCACCATGAGGGGCTACAGATGTCCACCATGCTTCCCCAGTAGGGGCTACAGATGTCCACCATGCTTCCCCAGCAGGGGCTACAGATGTCCACCATGCTTCCCCAGTAGGGGCTACAGATGTCCACCATGCTTCCCCAGCAGGGGCTACAGATGTCCACCATGCTTCCCCATCAGGGCTACAGATGTCCACCATGCTTCCCCAGCAGGGGCTACAGATGTCCACCATGAGGGGCTACAGATGTCCACCATGCTTCCCCATCAGGGGCTACAGATGTCCACCATGAGGGGCTACAGATGTCCACCATGCTTCCCCATCAGGGGCTACAGATGTCCACCATGAGGGGCTACAGATGTCCACCATGCTTCCCCATCAGGGGCTACAGATGTCCACCATGCTTCCCCATCAGGGGCTACAGATGTCCACCATGAGGGGCTACAGATGTCCACCATGCTGCCCCATCAGGGGCTACAGATGTCCACCATGCTTCCCCATCAGGGGCTACAGATGTCCACCATGCTTCCCCATCAGGGCTACAGATGTCGTCCATGCTTCCCCATCAGGGCTACAAATGTCCACCATGCTGCCCCATCAGGGCTACAGATGTCCACCATGCTTCCCCATCAGGGGCTACAGATGTTCACCATGCTGCCCCATCAGGGCTACAGATGTCCACCATGCTTCCCCATCAGGGCTACAGATGTCGCCCATGCTTCCCCATCAGGGCTACAGATGTCCACCATGCTGCCCCATCAGGGCTACAGATGTCCACCATGCTGCCCCATCAGGGCTACAGATGTCCACCATGCTGCCCCATCAGGTGCTACAGATGTCCACCATGCTTCCCCAGTAGGTGCTACAGATTTCCACCATGCTTCCCCAGTAGGGGCTACAGATGTCGCCCATGCTTCCCCATCAGGGCTACAGATGTCCACCATGCTGCCCCATCAGGGCTACAGATGTCCACCATGCTTCCCCATCAGGGCTACAGATGTCGCCCATGCTTCCCCATCAGGGCTACAGATGTCCACCATGCTGCCCCATCAGGGCTACAGATGTCCACCATGCTGCCCCATCAGGGCTACAGATGTCCACCATGCTGCCCCATCAGGTGCTACAGATGTCCACCATGCTTCCCCAGTAGGTGCTACAGATTTCCACCATGCTTCCCCAGTAGGGGCTACAGATGTCCACCATGCTGCCCCAGTAGGGGCTACAGATGTCCACCATGCTTCCCCAGTAGGGGCTACCACCACAGTGGATGGACACCACCACAGACGAGGCTGTTGTGCCGATAAGCATGCTCAAAGCTCAGTTCACAGTGCATCCAGCTCGTAGACCAAGTTCTTCATTGATAGTAAACATTCCCCTTTTTATGTAGCTATTCCAATTAAAAATAACAAAAATAGAAATAGCAAGCAAAGTATCACTTTGTAAGTAAAGTATCACTTTGTAAGCAAAGTATCACTTTGTAAGTAAAGTATCACTTTGTAAGCAAAGTATCACTTTGTAAGTAAAGTATCACTTTGTGTCTTTTAAACTACTTGAAGCAAAATTGTATTCGGTCCCGTTAGATCTGTCTGTCTGGTACAGAATAGGGGAGGTTTTTAAATGGGTTTATATGCTGTGTGTTGCTCTTCCTTCGACACTCAGCTTCCATCTCATTCCGGTGAGGAACTGCTTGTATGATTCCATTTAATAAATTGCATTGAACTATTGTGATGTTTTACCTCTCTGTATTCCCCACTGCTCAAAATACACCTTACAGTAGATCATGTAATATCAATTTGATTTCAGAAAATGCCTACAGAACAAGCATCATTATCAGCATCATGGATCTGAATCAACTCCAACCGAAGAAAAAAACATAAACCAGAAAAAAAAGACTGCTCATGACCTATCCAGATATGAGATAACATGACATCATGACCTATCCAGATATGAGATAACATGACATCATGACCTATCCAGATATGAGATAACATGACATCATGACCTATCCAGATATGAGATAACATGACATCATGACCTATCCAGATATGAGATAACATGACATCATGACCTATCCAGATATGAGATAACATGACATCATGACCTATCCAGATATGAGATAACATGACATCATGACCTATCCAGATATGAGATAACATGACATCATGACCTATCCAGATATGAGATAACATGACATCATGACCTATCCAGATATGAGATAACATGACATCATGACCTATCCAGATATGAGATAACATGACATCATGACCTATCCAGATATGACATAACATGACATCATGACCTATCCAGATATGAGATGACATGACATCATGACCTATCCAGATATGAGATAACATGACATCATGACCAATCCAGATATGAGATAACATGACATCATGACCTATCCAGATATGAGATAACATGACATCATGACCTATCCAGATATGAGATAACATGACATCATGACCTATCCAGATATGAGATAACATGACATCATGACCTATCCAGATATGAGATAACATGACATCATGACCTATCCAGATATGAGATAACATGACATCATGACCAATCCAGATATGACATAACATGACATCATGACCTATCCAGATATGAGATAACATGACATCATGACATCCTTCATCAAATGTTGATATTCTGATGAGGGAAAACATTCCAGAGGATGTAATCACTGTGTTGATTGGTTGAGGTATTCCATCCCTTTTTAAAGAATAAAAGGCTGTCACAGGAGAGTTGTTTGTTCATCTGTTTTGAACAGATGAATGTATTATTACATGACATTCACGTCAAACTCAGTTGTTAATGGCCTCGTTGAGGGCGTTGTAAAAGTTTGCAGGAAGGAAGCTGTTGTCCTTTACATCACACAGTAAGTGGATTTTGTGAGTTTTGGGGGAATCTCATCCGTTGAGAGGATCCATTGAAGCTGGTTGTCTGGTGGTATAATGACAGACAATCACAGTCTAACTGTTCAGCTAGTCTTATTTGCAAAAAAACAACAACATGTTTCTATGTCCGTAAAATGTAGGCTGAAAAATCAACTCGTAAAAAGTTAAATTCCCAACGAAAAAAAATGGTACAATTGTCTTAAAATGTTCCTCATGTTCTAGCTTGCTTTCCAGTGCTCCTTGTCTGTTACAGCCAGCACACACACGCACGCACGCACGCACACACACACACACACACACACACACACACACACACACACACACACACACACACACACACACACACACACACACACACACACACACACACAGTTAGAGCATTGGCAGTGTCAGTGAACTGCCCTTGACTCGTTGGCAGGCCTTCTTTTCATCTCACTTCGTGTGTCCCAAATGGCACCTTATTCCCTATATAGTGGATTACGTATTACTGGAGCCCTATGTGTGCCCTGGTCGAAAGTAGTGCACTATATAGGGAATAAGGTGCCCTTTGGGTCGTAGCCATTGACTGGGGTTCCCGCACCAGTAAAGATTTCACAATGGCCTTTAAAAGTGTATGTAGAAAAGACGGCAGACAAAAGAGCAGTACCACCCATGCACTATTGCCCCTGTTCACATGTTAATGAGTCTGCTTGTTGATGTGTGTAGTAAGACGACGTAGTTACGTAGTTGTAAGATGTTTACTAAGAGTGCAACTCCGGCAATGGCCTAGTTGTATGGGTGCAGCCCAAGTGGCACATTTTTTCCTACGTAGTAGTGTGCTACTTTTGACAAATAGTAGTGCACTATATTGGGGTGAGGGTGCCATTTGCGATGCAGACTTATGTGTGTTACCTCGGACTACTACCTACAGCCTTGGTTTCCCCCTATGTATATGTGTAACCTCGTTGTTGGTGGGGACATCGTTCAGGCTGGGTTTTTAAAAAGATCCATTGCAGCTGTTTTTAATCTCAATATCAGACAATTAAGTATCCTACTCTGATTGTTTTTCAATTCAAATTGTCAAAAAGAAACAAAAATGATCTGTTATTGGCAGAGAGGTTTAGAACTCTTTCTTATTGGTCTATTAAATATTACCACGTGGTGATGTCACCGTGGAAGGCCAAAACTCCCTCCCACCAAAAGTGGCTGAAATTTCAGGCAGCCTTTTCAAACAGCTCTTACACTAAATGTGCATTATCATAATTTTCAAAATGTCACAGCGTTATTCCAATCGCAAAGTGTGGAAATATATATAAAATACAGGGAAATCTTGTTTTTGACTGCACTAGGCCTTTAAGGTCTGAAGAGAGGGAAGAAAGGAGGGAGGCTGGGTCCCAGTCCTTGTTCATTAGAGCTGTGTTTGGAGGGCTGCACTGAGAGGGCGGACTTACATCTGAACCTGACAGCTACACTGTGGTGAATAGCTCAAAAGATTCAAAAATCTGGGAGAAAGTGCCAAGAAGACAGGAGTCTAAGGTTGCGAGTGTCTGACAGTAGATAAGCCAAAGAGCGAGAGAGAGAGAAACTTTGAAGATGACACCTGCCAGTTTGGTGTTAGGCTGGTTCCTGCTCGCTGTGAGGACAGTCAACTCTGCTGTGTATCTGGACCCTGAGGAAGAGGGTGAGTTCAGTTCACTTCAACACCACTGGGATCCAACTACTTCAGGGTTGCTATAATCCCGTTCTTTCCCCCAGAAAATTCAGTTGCAGGATTTCTGGAATAAGCAGGGAATACGCCGAGAGAATCCTCCAAGTTGGAATTCTCTTCAACCAAGCTTTTTGATAAACAAATTAATTTTGGGGACGTTTTCAGGAATTTTGCAACCCTATTCGTGAACAAATGTCAAGTTGAACATCTGTTTTTGGAACTGTTTGTTGATGTGGGCTTAATGTTTGATGGGTCTTTTTCAACAATAAGAACCTGTTAAAATCTAGAGATCACATGTATTACAGAAGTATACCAGAAGCAGCATGTTGTCACAGGGGAAACTGTTTGGAGTTTGTGATGGAACATGTAGGAGAATGGAATCTATAGATTTAACCTTGCTGTAACAATACTGATATTGTCACATACTGTGTAGCATAGAACATTCTTATAATAATGGTATAGGTGCACATACTGATGTACAATGTAATACCTTTAAAACTCCATTTACCAGATTTAATGCCATCTCATTTTAAGTTATGATATTTCACATGTGATTTCAGGTTCTGTGATTTCATGTGATGTGATTTAATTTGATCTAATTTCTTGTTCTGTGATTTCGTGTTATCTGATTTTCATGTCAGGGTCAGGGGGACAGGATGTATTTGTAGTACCTCTGACTCCTTCCTCTCGCCTCGAGCTGAATGAAACTGTCCTCTGCACCAATGACCTGATGAAGGTGGTCATTCCCAGTGCCTTCTTCCTCAACAAAGAGCCACCTGTTTATGTAAGTTCTGTTTCACCTAGAATTAATATTTCTTTATAATACCATTTACTTACCATTAATCTACTGTTAAATGTGGTATTATAGATTACTGCCTGTGTGCTGTGATGTGCTGTGTCATATTGTGCAACATCTTGCTCTAGTAATCTCAGCACCCAAAACCAAATCACCTTTTTAATATTAGGCTGTCACGTGGGTCTACTGCAACTCTCTAGTAATCCCCTCTCTTAGGTCTGGGATTTGCACCTAAATGACCCGGAATGCCGTGGTGTTGAGGTTGGAGATGACTATGTCTTCAGCATCAAGACTAATCTATCTGACTGTGGGACGATCATGGTGAGACTGTGTTTTTCCCTTTGGACATGCCCTTTCATTCCAGGGGCATTGCAATTCTGTAACGATTGCTTTGGAAGATTTACTTGTGCACGCCAACTATTAAGGATTTAAATCCGTAAAGTAAACAAAGTAGTAACCTTTGTCATTCAGAGCTACCCAGATAAAGTAGAAAGACATTAGTGCCAGGAACATAGAGATAAACTACAGTTGGGATTCCTTTCACCAATCACATAAAATCCCCATCACAGTAAATTACCTAATTTTACGATGCACTTCTGTTTTACTGCGCTCTGGCCTCCTGTCTGGTGTAGTTTTGTAGATCCTCCCAGCACTAGTTCGTGTGAGCTAAATAGGAGTTTGGATAGACGCAATGCTCAAAATGACTAGCATTAATAACACCTCTTGTTTTCCTTTATAAGTTACATATACACTCACTGGCCAGTTCATTAGGTACACCCATCTAGTACCAGATCAGTTCCCCCTTTGTCTCCAGAACAGCCTGAATTTTTCAAGGCATGGATTCTACAAGGTCTCGGAAATATTACACAGGGATGATGGTCCATGCTGACGTGATGGCATCATGCAGTTGCTGCAGATTGGACTGAGGTACATTCATGCTGCAAACAGCCCGTTCCATCTCATCCCGAAGGTGCTCTATTGGGTTCGGTTAGCAACAATGTTCAGATAACAACAATGTTCAGATATGCTGTGGTGTTCAATCGTTGCTCAATTGGTATCAAGGGACCTAACGTGTTCCAGGAAACATTCCCCACACCAGTACACCACTGCCACCAGCCTCTTCTGTTGTCACCAGGCAGGATGAGTCCATGGTCTCATGCTGCTTATGCCAAATCCTGACTCTGCCATCAGCATGACGCAACAGGAACTGGGATCCAGTGTTGGAGATTGCTTGCCCACTGGAGCGGCGTCTTCCTGTTTCAGCTGTTTGAGGGAAACTGGCCGTCTGCTACAATAGCCCTTCCTTTATAAGGACCGACGAGTTGTGCGTTCCAAGATGCCGTTCTGCACACCACTGTTGTACTACACCATTATTTGTCTGTTTGTGGCCAGCCTGTTAGCTTGCATAATTCTTGCCATTTTCCTTCGACCTCTCGTCAACGAGTTGCTGCTGACTGGATGTTTTGTGTTTGTCTCACCATTTTCTGTAAACCATAGACACTGTCGTGCGTGAAAAGCCCAGAAGGCCGGCCGTTTCTGAGATACTGGATCCTGCACGCCTGTCACCAACGATCATATCACGCTCAAAGTCGTTTAGGTCACTCGTTTTGCCCTCTCTAATGTTCAGTTGAACAATAGCTTAATGACTCGATGCCTTTCTGGCTGCTTTATATAACAAGTCGCCTGACTCACTGTCTGTAAGAGCAGACCATTTTTGTAAATGGGCTGGTGTACCTAATAAACAGGCCGGTGAGTGTAGACCTCAGCTTCCTGCACTGTAATAATCTTGTAATCTGTAGAACGAGAGAGGGAGAGACACAGAGAGAGAGAGAGAGAGAGAGAGAGTAAGAGAGTGAGACAGAGAAAGGAAAGAAAGAGATAAGTAGCCTATATGAAAATAGGGAGTGTTGTTCCTCCCAAGAGCTTCTAGACTTTATTCAAAGCAGCAAGGAGGGGTGGGAGCTTAAAGCTCTAAATTATCAGGGTTGACACAGAAATGAGGAGTGTGTTTTCAGACCTGCTGAATAGCCAGACAATAAATCTTTTTTTTTTTTTTGTGTAAGATTTTATTTAGGTTTTTAGACAATAGACAAGGACAATAGACAATTTAACAATTCACAGACACGGATCCACTAAACTAGACATGACGTTGGCTGGGATTTAACGCCTTCAACCTTCAACAGGAAGAAAAAAAGACAAATAAATTTCAACAAACATTAATGACATCATCTTTGCTCAGACCTGTTCCCACAGTGTCGACAGCTATGTTGTTTGTTCTCATAATAACACACTGTTTTCACTTTTCACCCGTTGGTTATTTCTAGTGCTTTAATTGCATGGCACACCTCTTCAAATTGTTCTATTTAGTTTATTTCTGTAGCCCGCATTTTTTTTCCAATAATACTGCATTTGATTCATCCAATGGCTTAACGATGGAGGATCTGATCATTCCATTTACATCTGATCATTCCATTTACATCTGATCATTCCATTTACATCTGATCATTCCATTTACATCTGATCATTCCATTTACATCTGATCATTCCATTTACATCTGATCATTCCATTTACATCTGATCATTCCATTTACATCTGATCATTCCATTTACATCTGATCATTCCATTTACATCTGATCAATCCATTTGAAAATGTCACTCCAAATTGCTTTTTAAATAAAATAATTTTATATCACCCAAGAAGTAATTTATGGTTTCTATACCTTTAGTTTTCCATGTGGGCCAATTTATTGGTGAATTCTGAAAAGCTATCCAAGGATTTTTCCATAGGGGTGTGTTTTTAGGGAGTGATATTGGTTCTTGTAGAATTCATTGAATTCTTAACTATGTTATTAGCTCCATCCTTTCAAAATAGACACATTAAAAGATTCTGGGGATGAAAATGAGCATCTTCAATATGTAGGCTCCCCATTGTTCCTCTTTTGTGCATTTAACAATATGTCGCAAGTACTGTATACAATTCCAAAGTTAAAATCACCCTCCGAGATTTCCTTTTCCATTGGCCCACTTTGTATTCCCGCCACTTATAATCCCTCCCAGCCCGGTCTCATACAGTGGCAGCAGTACCACAGCTCTTTTAACTTTGGTGTGCTTTAAATCTGTACTTAAGACCATGAGTGTCAATGTGATGCTTGCTTAGAATGCACAGAGGCATTTCTTGTAAAGCGAACGGAATGTCAACACAGTTTTGTAGGGGGGGGGGCTCGCCCTCTCTCCCTCTCGCTACCCTCGCAGTTGTTTTACAAGGCTCCAGCCCTAGTGAAATTAGTAAGCCTGCTTTGCATTTGGGATTAGAAGTTGTTTGGGAAACGAAGGGATGACCCTGAGGTACAGACAGAATGGGAGAGGTACAGACAGGATGGGAGAGGTACAGACAGGACCGGAGAGGTACAGACAGGACCAGAGAGGTACAGACAGGACGGAAGAGATACAGACAGGACGGGAGAGGTACAGACAGGACCAGAGAGGTACAGACAGGACCAGAGAGGTACAGACAGGACCAGAGAGGTACAGACAGGAGGGGAGAGGTACAGATAGGAGGGGAGAGGTACAGACAGGACCGGAGAGGTACAGACAGGACCGGAGAGGTACAGACAGGAGAGGAGAGGTACAGACAGGAGGGGAGAGGTACAGACAGGACCGGAGAGGTACAGACAGGAGGGGAGAGGTACAGACAGGAGGGGAGAGGTACAGACAGGAGGGGAGAGGTACAGACAGGACCAGAGAGGTACAGACAGGACCGGAGAGGTACAGACAGGAGGGGAGAGGTACAGACAGGAGGGGAGAGGTACAGACAGGACCGGAGAGGTACAGACAGGAGGGGAGTGGTACAGACAGGAGGGGAGAGGTACAGACAGGATGGAGTGGTACAGACAGGAGGGGAGAGGTACAGACAGGAGGGGAGAGGTACAGACAGGAGGGGAGAGGTACAGACAGGAGGGGAGAGGTACAGACAGGAGGGGAGTGGTACAGACAGGAGGGGAGAGGTACAGACAGGAGGGGAGAGGTACAGACAGGATGGGAGTGGTACAGACAGGAGGGGAGAGGTACAGACAGGACCGGAGAGGTACAGACAGGAGGGGAGAGGTACAGACAGGCCCAGAGAGGTACAGACAGGAGGGGAGAGGTACAGACAGGACCGGAGAGGTACAGACAGGAGGGGAGAGGTACAGACAGGACCGGAGAGGTACAGACAGGAGGGGAGAGGTACAGACAGGAGGGGAGAGGTACAGACAGGAGGGGAGAGGTACAGACAGGAGGGGAGAGGTACAGACAGGAGGGGAGAGGTACAGTGGGGGCTATATTAATACCCTGGTGTTGTTAAGTCTGGACAGTAAGGCCAAGGGTCAATTCATCCTTCCCAATGGCCGTGGGACCAGTACTCCTTTTGCCCACAACACGGATCTGAGCACAACCCTGTCACACCTTATCATCCAACCCCTCTTTATAGTTTCAGTAGCCGGCTACTAAACATTTCCACTGTAATAATCACACATTCTTCAGTCACAGAAAACCACAGGGTTGCTGCCTACTGGACATAGTTAGAGACTCTGTTTGGGGAAAATGTCATCTTGGAACCCAGAACCAAATCTCTGTTTGGGGAAAGTGTCATCTTGGAACCCAGAACCAAATCTTACGTTGACTGGCCAGCTACTCAATTTGACATTTATGTTAACAGTCTTGTCACACAAGACGAAGGAAAGAGTTTGCTAAAGAAGAATGGCTTTTAATAATGTAATAATATATACCATTTAGCAGATGCTTTTATCCTAAGTGACTTACAGCATACGTGCATACAGGCATTTGGTGAATGTAGCAGGGTTTGTGATGAGAATGATGTTCATTGGCTACAGCTCAGTGTTCAACACCATAGTCCACTCCAAGCTCATCACCCTGCTTGGGACCCTGGGACTGACACCCTCCTTCTGCAACTGGATCCTGAACTTCCTGACGGACAGACCCCAGGTGGTTAGGGTAGGCAACAACACCTCCGCCACGCTGACCCTCAGGGGTGTGTGCGTAGTCCCCTCCTGTACTCCCTGTTCACCAACAACTGAGTGGCCGCGCACGACACCAACACTGATGACACGATGTTGGTAGACCTGATCACTGACGGCAATAAGAAGGCCTACAGGGAGGTCAGAGACATCGTGTGGTTCTAGGACAACGACCTCTCCCTCAATGTCAGTAAGACCAAGGAGTTGATCATGGACTACAGGTGAAAGAGGGGAGAGCACGCCCTCATCCACATCGACAGGGTTGTAGTGGAGCGGGTTGAGAGCTTCAAGTTCCTTGGCGTCAACATCACTAAGAACTTAACATGGTCCACACACACCCACACAGTCGTGAAGAGGGCATGGCAGCACCACTTCCCCCTCAGGAGGCAGAAAAGAATGGGCATGGGCCTCATATCCTCAAAAGCATCTTGACTGGCTGCATCACAGCTTGGTATGGCAAATGCACCGCACTTGACTGCAAAGCACTACAGAGGATGGTGCGGACAACCCAGTACATCACATGGGCCGAGCTTCCTGCCATCCAGGACCTCTATATCAGGCGGTGTCAGAGGAAGGCCCTAAAAACTCTGCTACCGTCTGGAAAATGGTACCGGAGCATCGGCTCTTGGATCAACAGGCTCCATGACAGCTTCTACCCCCAAGCCATAAGACTGCTAAATAACCAGACTGTTAGATAGTCAATTAATGGTACCCAAACAATCTGCACTGACTCTATCTTGCACTGACCTTACACACACTCACTAGACTATACACTGAGTGTACACATTGACCTGGTACTCCCTGTATATAGATCCACATTGATCTGGTACTGGTACTCTCTGTATATAGCTCCACGTTGATGTGGTACTGATACTCTCTGTATATAGCTCCACATTGATCTGGTACTGGTACTCCCTGTATATAGCTCCACATTGATGTGGTACTGGTACTCCCTATATATAGCTCCACATTGATCTGGTACTGGTGCTCCCTGTATATAACTCCACATTGATCTGGTACTCTCTGTATATAGCTCCACATTGATCTGGTACTGGTACTCCCTGTATATAGCTCCACATTGATGTGGTACTGGTACTCCCTGTATATAGCTCCACATTGATGTGGTACTGGTACTCCCTGTATATAGCTCCACATTGATGTGGTACTGGTACTCCCTATATATAGCTCCACATTGATCTGGTACTGGTTCTCCCTGTATATAACTCCACATTGATCTGGTACTCTCTGTATATAGCTCCACATTGATCTGGTACTGGTACTCCCTGTATATAGCTCCACATTGATCTGGTACTGGTACTCCCTGTATATAGCTCCACATTGATGTGGTACTGATACTCTCTGTATATAGCTCCACATTGATCTGGTACTGGTACTCCCTGTATATAACTCCACATTGATCTGGTACTCTCTGTATATAGCTCCACATTGATGTGGTACTGGTACTCCCTGTATATAGCTCCACATTGATCTGGTACTGGTACTCCCTGTATATAGCTCCACATTGATGTGGTACTGGTACTCCCTGTATATAGATCCACATTGATCTGGTACTGGTACTCCCTGTATATAGCTCCACATTGATCTGGTACTGGTACTCTCTGTATATAGCTCCACGTTGATGTGGTACTGATACTCTCTGTATATAGCTCCACATTGATCTGGTACTGGTACTCCCTGTATATAGCTCCACATTGATCTGGTACTGGTACTCCCTGTATATAGCTCCACATTGATCTGGTACTGGTACTCCCTGTATATAGCTCCACATTGATCTGGTACTGGTACTCCCTGTTTATAGCTCCACATTGATGTGGTACTGGTACTCCCTGTATATAGCTCCACATTGATCTGGTACTGGTACTCCCTGTATATAACTCCACATTGATCTGGTACTCCCTGTATATAGCTCCACATTGATCTGGTACTGGTACTCCCTGTATATAGCTCCACATTGATCTGGTACTGGTACTCCCTGTATATAACTCCACATTGATGTGGTACTGGTACTCCCTGTATATAACTCCACATTGATCTGGTACTGGTACTCCCTGTATATAGCTCCACATTGATGTGGTACTGGTACTCCCTGTATATAACTCCACATTGATCTAGTACTGGTACTCCCTGTATATAGCTCCACATTGATCTAGTACTGGTACTCCCTGTATATAGCTCCACATTGATCTGGTACTGGTACTCCCTGTATATAACTCCACATTGATCTGGTACTGGTACTCCCTGTATATAACTCCACATTGATCTGGTACTGGTACTCCCTGTATATAACTCCACATTGATCTGGTACTGGTACTCCCTGTATATAACTCCACATTGATCTGGTACTGGTACTCCCTGTATATAACTCCACATTGATCTGGTACTCCCTTTATATAGCTCCATTCATGTGTGTTGTATTTTATTACTATTTGTAGCCCTTTCCTGTAGTCAAATGACCTCGTGGACTCATGGGTGGAATGTATAGTTTTCATAATTTCATAAATAGTAAACATTATTTGAAAAAAAAACTCAGAAAATCTGGTGTTTCTATGTCAAACCGTTTTGCTATATTTCAGTCTTGTGTGATGTATATAAAGTGTAATATTGGGATGCAAACTAAAAAAATGAATATATTTCAACTCTATATCTGACATGGTATAGGTGCCTTCTTTTTTTAAAGCCCATAACCATGTGTGTGAGGTGTATACTCTTGTTTCAAAGTAGATTTGTTAAAAACTACCAAGAAACACTCTGTGTGACCCTGATTTAGCCCACTGCAGTAAAAAGTTAAACTGTGCGTCTTTGGGAAGGTCTTGTAAGCAAGCATTGATGGTAAGGTCTACTACACCTGTTGTATTCAAATTGTATTTTATTTGTGTTGTGTGCGTCATGGTCATCAATCTCCAGTCACTTCCTAAGTGACTCATTTAGCTGTGGAATAATGTACCAAGCCAGCCAGTACATCACGTTTGTCTGACTGATAGACTTATAGGTCTGCCCTCATAATCTTCATGTTTCCTTGACGCTGTTGTTTTTCTGACGTCCTTCTAGGCATCAGATGATACACATATTATGTTCATAAACACCATACGCAACAACGATTTGGATGTCGTCACAAGGAACTACATCAACATCACGTTCGTCTGCCGTTACCCGATAAACTACATGGTACAGCAGCCCAATGGGGAAAACGTGATCAGAGTGGATGTCAAGTAAGATATCTAGCTAAGGTTGAGGGAAAAAAAATCACATTTGGTAATAGATTTACATTACGAGTTCACTAACACATAATTTACGATTGTTCACACAGTCTCAATTGACCAAAGCATCTTATCTAAAAGAGGACGTTTAGTAAACATTATTTGAAGAAACCAGTACCACATCAACCATATATATATGGTGCTCCATATATATATGGCGCTCCAACCACCTTTAAGATCTCTGTTGGACGAGTCTAACGTCCACTTAAGTCGAATTTTTCACTTTAGTCATTCGTGTCAAAAATTTGACTTTAGTGGGAATTAGGATTCTCCCTCTAACTGTAACTCGAGCACTGCACCTATACATCTATACTATTCTCTCCAGGACCATCACTCTGAACACAGAAGATGGGAACTTCTCTGTGTCCATGCTGCTTTATAAAGACGAAGACTTTGAGGACAAGTGGACCACTGTGCCCTCCCTGACCCTGGACGACAACATCTATGTTAAAGTGTTGATGGTAAAGATCACCATGTCATTATCTTTCTGTTTGATTCAGTGTCATGTACTGTATCTGTCATCTGTTGTATGTTGCAACCACACTCTGCACCGTCACACGGCCTTCTTAGGCATGGTGTTGTTGAAATATGAAATCAGAGCTGATCTTGTAAAGATAACTAGCCTAACTAAATATCTGCTGGTTACTGGAAGTACCAACAAATATGGTACCGAATTTGATTGATTCATAACAGACCCTATAATCTGTAGAAGCTTACTGTGTCTGAGCCGTTGTGCTTCTTGCTGGATAATGATAAGCACCTTTAGTGAATGTTGAGCTGAATGACCAGTCTTTGGCCCTGACCATAGACAGAGCATGCGTTCCAAATGGCATCCTATTCCCTATATAGTGCATGACTTTTGACCAGGGCACATCGGGCACTACATAGGGAATAGGGTACCATTTGGGATATAACCCCAGTCTTTGGCCCTGACCATACACATGCAGTACTTGTCAAGTAGGGAGTCGCCGGCAGGTAGCTTAGTGGTTACGAGACTTTGGGCTAGTAACCGAATGGTCGCTGGTTCGAATCCCCGAGCAGCCTAGGTGAAAATTTGTTGTTGTGCCTTTGAGCAAGGAACTTAACCCTAATTGCTCCTGTAAGTCACTCTGGATAAGAGCGTCTCATAATTACTCAAATGTAAAATGAAAATTATATTGACACTAGACCTTGTGGGCAGCTAATCAACTAAACAGTAATGTGAGTGCTGCTCCTCTTGATCCTCTCTACTCTCTGTTGTTATCACTGTTCTGACCCCCTGCCTCTCTGTTGTTATCACAGGCTGTTATCACTGCTCTGACCCCCTGCCTCTCTGTTGTTATCACTGCTCTGACCCCCTGCCTCTCTGTTGTTATTACAGGCTGTTATCACTGTTCTGACCCCCTGCCTCTATCACTTCTCTGACCCCCTGCCTCTATCACTGTTCTGACCCCTTGCCTCTATCGCTGCTCTGACCCCTGCCTCTATCACTGCTCTGACCCTTTGCCTCTATCGCTACTCTGACCTCCTGCCTCTGTTGTTATTACAGGCTGTTATCACTGTTCTGACCCCCTGCCTCTATCACTGCTCTGACCTCCTGCCTCTATCGCTGCTCTGACCTCCTGCCTCTATCACTGCTCTGACCCCCTGCCTCTCTGTTGTTATTACAGGCTGTTATCACTGTTCTGACCCCCTGCCTCTATCACTGCTCTGACCCCCTGCCTCTATCACTTCTCTGACCCCTTTCCTCTATCACTGCTCTGACCCCCTGCCTCTGTTGTTATTACAGGCTGTTATCACTGCTCTGACCCCCTGCCTCTCTGTTATTATCACTGTTCTGACCCCTGCCTCTCTGTTGTTATTACAGGCTGTTATCACTGCTCTGACCCCCTGCCTCTATCACTGCTCTGACCACCTGCCTCTCTGTTGTTATGACTGTTCTGACCCCTGCCTCTCTGTTATTATTACAGGCTGTTATCACTGCTCTGACCCCCTGTCTCTATCACAGCTCTGACCCCCTGCCTCTCTGTTGTTATTACAGGCTGTTATCACTGCTCTGACCCACTGTCTCTATCACTGTTCTGACCACCTGCCTCTCTGCTGTTATCACAGTCTGCTATCACTTCTCTGACCCCCTGTCTCTATCACTGCTCTGACCCCCTGCCTCTATCACTGCTCTGACCCCCTGCCTCTATCACTGTTCTGACCCCCTGCCTCTATCACTGCTCTGACCACTGCCTCTCTGTTGTTATCACAGTCTGCTATCACTTCTCTGACCCCCTGCCTCTATCACTGCTCTGCATACTAACTACAACTTGGACTCTAGTTCTCTCGCTCTCTATTTCTCCCCACAGTATCTCTATCCTCACTCAATTCAATTCAATGCAAGGGCTTTATTGGCATGGGAAACATGTTTATATTGCCAAAGGAAGTGAATTAGATAATAAACTGATGAAATTATCAGAAATGAACAGTAAACCTTACACCCACAAAATGTTCAAAAGAATAGAGACATTTCAAATGCTACGGCCATGTACAGTGTTTTAACAGTGTGCAAATAGTTGAAGTATAAAAGGGGACAGACGTTTTGATCAAGAGAGACCTTAAGAAAATATGTACATTTTCTCTAACACCAAGCATACAAATATGTATTTTACACTTATAAGGAAGGTGAAATCTTACACTTTGTTATTTTATCATTTGATTGTGCTGTATTTAGAAAGCATATCAGTCATTTCCAACTTATTCATACAGTTTTGTTGAATAAGAAATCCATCATGTTTTCATATTTGTAGCATATTGGTACTGTGCACTTGAGCTTGTGTCCTTAAAAGTGACAACACCTCAGCAATGTATAACTATTTTTTACCAGAAAGATTTGAACCTTTCTTTGAGTATGCCGCATTACTAGTTATTGTTTATGGCCCTCTCATGATGAAGAATTACTTTTGGGGATTACGTAGATTACATTTAACTGGTATCCACCCATCTACACTGGATTTAACAAGTGACATCAATGAGGGATCATAGCCTTCACCTGGATTCGCCTGGTCAGTCTATGTCATGGAAAGAGTAGGTGTTCTTAATAAACCAATTACTCTAGTGGGCACATTTGGGCAGTCTTGACACAACATTTTGAACAGATATGCAATGGTTCATTGGATCAGTCTAAAACTTTGCACATACACTGCTGCCATCTAGTGCCTGGGCTGGAATAATACAATGGGGCCTTTCTCTTGCGTTTCAAAGATGATGGTACAAAAAAATATGGATGTTTTTTTATTTGTATTATCTTTTACCAGATCTAATGTGTTATATTCTCCTACATTCATTTCACATTGCCACAAACTTCAAAGTGTTTCCTTTCAAATGGTATCAAGAATGTGCATATCCTTGCCTCAGGTCCTGAGCTCCAGGCAGTGAGATTTGAGTATTTCATTTTAGGTGAAAATTGGAAAAAAAAGGTTGGATCCTTTTGAATACTCAGTGTAGTTTGTATTTACAATGGTGTTTGTTCTTCACTGGTTGTATTTACAATGGTGTTTGTTCTTCACTGGTTGTATTTACAATGGTGTTTGTTCTTCACTGGTTGTATTTACAATGGTGTTTGTACTTCACTGGTTGTATTTACAATGGTGTTTGTTCTTCACTGGTTGTATTTACAATGGTGTTTGTTCTTCACTGGTTGTATTTACAATGGTGTTTGTTCTTCACTGGTTGTATTTACAATGGTGTTTGTTCTTCACTGGTTGTATTTACAATGGTGTTTGTTCTTCACTGGTTGTATTTACAATGGTGTTTGTTCTTCACTGGTTGTATTTACAATGGTGTTTGTTCTTCACTGGTTGTATTTACAATGGTGTTTGTTCTTCACTGGTTGTATTTACAATGGTGTTTGTACTTCACTGGTTGCCCTTTTCATGCAGCAACAGCTCACACATCTTGCTACTGTGATGGCATCCTATGGTATTTCACCTAATATACAGTCGTGACCAAAAGTTGAGAATTACACAAATATACATTTTCACAAAGTCTGCTGCCTCAGATTGTATGATGGCAATTTGCATATACTCCAGAATGTTATGAAGAGTGATCAGATGAATTGCAATTAATTGCAAAGTCCCTCTTTGCCATGCAAATGAACTGAATCCCCAAAAAAACATTTCCACTGCATTTCAGCCCTGCCACAAAAGGAGCAGCTGACATTATGTCAGTGATTCTCTCGTTAACATAGGTGTGAGTGTTGACGAGGACAAGGCTGGAGATCACTCTGTCATGCTGACTGAGTTCGAATAACAGACTGGAAGCTTCAAAAGGAGGGTGGTGCTTGGAATCATTGTTCTTCCTCTGTCAACCATGGTTACCTGCAAGGAAACACGTGCCATCATCATTACTTTGCACAAAAAGGGCTTCACAGGCAAGGTCATTGCTGCCAGTAAGATTGCACCTAAATTAACCATTTATCGGATCATCAAGAACTTCAAGGAGAGCTGTTCAATTGTTGTGAAGAAAGCTTCAGGGCACCCAAGAAAGTCCAGCAAGCGCCAGGACCGTCTCCTAAAGTTGATTCAACTGCGGGATCGGGGCACCACTAGTACAGAGCTTGCTTAGGAATGGCAGCAGGCAGGTCTGAGTGCATCTGCACGCACAGTGAGGCGAAGACTTTTGGAGGATGGCCTGGTGTCAAAAAGGGCAGCAAAGAAGCCACTTCTCTCCAGGAAAAACATCAGGGACAGACTGATATTCTGAAAAGGTACAGGGATTGGACTGCTGAGGACTGGGGTAAAGTCATTTTCTCTGATGAATCCCCTTTCCGATTGTTTGGGGCATCCATAGAAAAGCTTGTTTAGAGAAGACAAGGTGAGCGCTACCATCAGTCCTGTGTCATGCTAACAGTAAAGCATCCTGAGACCATTCATGTGTGGGGTTGCTTCTCAGCCAAGGGAGTGGGCTCACTCACAATTTTGCCTAAGAACACAGCCATGAATAAAGAATGGTAGCAACATCTCCCAACCATCCAGGAACAGTTTGGTGATGAACAATGCCTTTTCCAGCATGATGGAGCACCTTGCCATAAGGCAAAAGTGATAACTTAGTGGCTCGGGGAACAAACATTGATATGTCGGGTCCATGGTCAGGAAACTCCCCAGAACTTAATCCCATTGAGAACTTGTGGTCAAGCCTCAAGAGGCAGGTGGACAAACAAAAACCCACAAATTCTGACAAACTCCAAGCATTGATTATGCAAGAATGGGCTGCCATCAGTGACCCAGAAGTTAATTGACAGCATGCCAGGGCAGATTGCAGAGGCCTTGAAAAAGAAGGGTCAACACTGCAAATATTGACTCTTTGCATCAACTTCATGTAATTGTCAATAAAAGCCTTTGACACTTATAAAATACTTGTAATTATACTTCACTATTCCATAGTAACATCTGACAAAAATATCTAAAGACACTGAAGCAGCTAACTTTGTGGAAATTAATATTTCTGTCATTCTCAATACTTTTGGCCACGACTGTACATTTTATTTTTCAAATTGTTTGTGGGCCTGTGTAATCTGAGGGAAATATGTCTCTCTAATATGGTAATACATTTGGCTAGGAGTGGACACATAGCCTATGTCGGCCTCTCTCAATAAGGCTCACTGAGTCTGTACATAGTCAAATCTTTCCTTAATTTTGGGTCAGTCACGGTAGTCAGGTATTTTTCCACTGTGTATTCTCTGTTTAGGGACAAATAGCCTTCCAGTTTGCTTTGTTTTTTGGTTAGTCCTTTCCAATGTGTCAAGTAATTATCTTTAAGTTTTCTCATGATTTGGTTGAGTCTAATTGTGTTGCTGTTCTAGGGCTCCGTGGGGTCTGTTTGTGTTTGTAAACAGAGCCCTAGGACCAGCTTGCTGATGGGAATCTTCTCCAGGTTCATCTCTCTGTAGGTGATGGCTTTGTTATGGAAGGTTTGGGAATACTTATTTTTAGGTGGTTGTAGAATTTAACGGCTATTTTCTGGATTTAGATAATTAGCGGGTTTTGTCCTAATTCTGCTCTGCATGCATTTGTGGTGTTTTACTCTCTATCTGTTGTCCTGGTCAAAATATTGAATGACTGAGTCACCTCTTTGTGTGTGTGTGTGTCACTGACTGCAGTCCTGGTTTGTCTCGCTCTCACTTAGATACCGGCTCATCTTTTGCTGCGTGTGGAGAGATGCTGGGCTACCCCAACCAACGACCCGTACAGCAACATCCAGTACACCTTCATCAAGGACAGGTCTGTTCAAAGGGAAGTTAAACATTATATCACTTTCTATTATAAGCCCCTCTCACCACATCTCGCTTTACATTTCATTCTGTTTGATAGAATTCATAAATATGTTATGGAGGCCTATCTAAATGTATATTTTTGTAGTGTCACATTTTCAACCACACTTGACACCAGCACACAGTCCTCTGGGAATGGTGTTGTTGAAATATGAAATAAGAGCTGCTGAATTGCTTAGACAAGAGACCTGGGGATGACAACGTCAGACCCCCGTCACATGACCCTGTCTGAGGCCATATAGATTTCAGACCCCTGTCACGTGGACCAGGCCCTGTCTGATGCCGCGTTCATGTCATGTCGGAAACCCCAACATTTCCGACTTGCTTGGTAGAAAGATGATATCAGAGTTTCCCACTTGGGAAGTATCAGACTCAACCAATAGGAAGTTCTATGCAAATAACTTACGTTCATTTTAAATCTGAGGTCCCGAGTTTTTGACATGACGTGAACACTGCATCAGCCATATGCATTTCAGCTCAGCAACTGTGCATGTCGTTGACAACCAGGAGGTATGTTGTACTGTTACCAACAGCAAGGCAATGACTTGCACAAGGACTTTTGTTCACCACTTCTGAGGAGAAAACACTTCGGAGGATCTGCCTTGTCATTCCAAGAATACTAATGTTAATGTGTTTGCATTCCCATTATGAAAGACGGATATGTCACAATAGCAAAGTGCTCTGCTCTTACATTGGCATGTGTTCAATCAAAACAAGCGACTGTAGATTATACACCAGTTTTTTTGTACCAGATGTTGGAATAGTTTACTAGGAATTATAGGGAAATCCATTCAAATCCTGAGTTTTATTAACCAACACATTCTAAAATGTATGATATCTTATTCAACGGTTGCACATGCTGCCTCTGATACTGATACGATCCATTGCCTGCTTTGTCTGCCTGCTCTCTCTCTGTCTCTCTCGCTTTCTCTGTCTCTCTCTCTCTTTCTCTCTCTCTCTTTCTCTGGCTTTCTTTCTCTGGCTCTCTCTCTTTCTCTGGCTCTCTCTTTCTCTGGCTCTCTCTCTTTTTCTGGCCTCTCTCTGACTCCCTCTCTCTCTGACTCCCTGTCTTTCTCTGGCTCTCTCTCTTTCTCTGGCTCTCTCTTTCTCTGGCTCTCTCTCTTTTTCTGGCCTCTCTCTGACTCCCTCTCTCTCTGACTCCCTGTCTTTCTCTGGCTCTCTCTCTTTCTCTGGCTCCTTCTCTTTCTCTGGCTCTCTCTCTTTCTCTGGCTCTCTCTCGGTCTGTCTCAGCTGCCCAGTTTTGTCAAACGAACCGTTGACAGTGCTGAAGAATGGACAGGGGCCAGAGGCTATGTTCAGGATACAAATGTTCAAGTTCGTGGGCAGCTCTTACAAGGATGTGTTTCTCCACTGCAATGTTCAGATCTGTCACAACACACTTGGGGTCTGTCAGCCTGTGAGTGATCCCTCCCCCTTTCTTCATAAAGATGATGCTCACTGGCTCGTTTAAACCCTAGTTTATAGCAAGGGCCTACTGCTGTCATAAAATAGACAACAAAACACACTTATTTTATGTCTATTATTGCAATGAACTTTCATTTTGGAAAATTGAAAACAAAAAGTAAATATGGTAATTAGACTGGGTAATAATATTATAATTAAACTATATAGATTTGCTTGCTGTACCTTAATATGTCTCCCTAATTTCTATCGTTGATTACTACCCTTAATTTAACAGAACTGTTCTGGTGAGGATAACAATGGGCGGATGAGAAGAGATGTCACTACGGCCCATACAGTATCTTATGGACCAATCAGGCGACGTCTGCCTGAGAGTGACCAACCCAGCCTGAGTAAGTCTCCCAATAAAGGCTCTTTATTTTCCATAAACAATGTACTGTACAGAGATAAAAATGTTGTATTAGAGTGAGGTACACTACCGTTCAAAAGTTTAGGAGGACAAGTACATTAGAGTGTCTAGTTTGAGAAGCAGACGCCTCACAGGGTCTCAACTGGCTGTGTCATTAAAGGGTACCCGCAAAACACCCGTCTCAACATCAACAGTGAAGAGGCGACTCCGGTATGCTGGCCTTCTAGGCAGAGTTGCAAAGAAAAAGCCATATCTCAGAATGGCCAATAAAAATGAAAGATTAAGATGGGCAAAAGAACACAGAGGAACTCTGCCTAGAAGTCCAGCATCCCGGAGTCGCCTCTTCACTGTTGACGTTGAGACTGGTGTTTTGCGGGTACTATTTAATGAAACTGCCAGTTGAGGACTTGTGAGGCGTCTGTTTCTCAAACTAGACACGAATGTACTTGTCCCCTTGCTCAGTTGTGCACCGGGACCTCCCACTCCTCTTTCTATTCTGGTTAGAGACAGTTTGTGCTATTCTGTGAAGGGAGTCATACAAAGCATTGTACGGGATGTACAGTTTCTTGGCAATTTCTCACATGGAATAGCATTAATTTGTCAGAACAAGAATAAACTGACGAGTTTCAGAAGAAAGGTCTTTGTTTCTGGCCATTTTGAGCCTGTAATCG
This sequence comes from Oncorhynchus mykiss, assembly GCF_013265735.2. NCBI lineage: Eukaryota > Metazoa > Chordata > Actinopteri > Salmoniformes > Salmonidae > Oncorhynchus > Oncorhynchus mykiss. Next base: position 36,986,798 of record NC_048589.1, read on the forward strand.
AACCCACAAATGTTGGTGCTCCAGATACTCAACTAGTCTAAAGAAGGCCAGTTTTATCTGGTTCTTTAAAATCAGGACATTTTTCAGCTGTGCAAACATAATTGAAAAAGTGTTTTCTAATGATCAATTAGCCTTTTAAAATGATAAACATGGATTAGCTAACACAGCGTGCCATTGGAAAACAGGAGTGATGGTTTCTGATAACGGGCCTCTGTAGATTTTCTATGTAGGTTTTCCATAAAAAATCTGCTGTTTACAGCTACAATAATCATTTGCAACATTAACAATGTCGACACTGTATTTCTGATCAATTTTATGTTATTTTAATGGACAAAAATGTTTTGCTTTTCTTTCAAAAACAAGGACATTTCTAAGTGACCCCAAACTTTTGAACGGTAGTGTATGTTGCAGATAGAAATGCCATGATAGAGTCAACGTGATTTCTTATTCTACACGCCAGAGAGGCTTGTTTGTCCTTCATAACATATTTCTATCTGAACGTTCCAAAATGTTGTGTCCTGCTCAACACACCCCAGCTCATTTATGTTTTCCGTTTTAAAATGTTTTGCTAAGCGGTGCCCTACTGAATACGTCCCTGCATGTGCCTGACTGATCTCTTGCCCTGCAGACTCTGGAGGTGTGCCCTCGGTGGAGACCTTTGTCCTGGGAGGCCTACTTGTGTTCATGCTGCTGTTCACTGGAGTGTTTGGGAGGCTGTGGCTGCGAACCAGGCGCTCCTACCCAACACAGGAGGCTCAGCTCACCTTGTCCAACATACACCACAACTCAGAGGTGGCCCGCTGATCTAACCCAGCAGTTCAAGCAATGAGAACTGATATGAACTGAACTGGTGCACGCAGACACATGAACACACATTACATTTCTGCATAAGGAAAGAGGAAAGTATGAATTGACTGTAGGTTGGGGTGTAAATAAAATCTCACTGTAGAAATTAGAGGGATTTTGAAGATGTAAATGAGAACATGTCTCTGCAAGGAGTGTTCTGTGTTGTTTTGTAGAGAAAAATAAAGGTATTTCAAAGAGCTGTTTATGGCGTTTAATTGTAATATTTCGGACCTTTTCAAGACAACCTATTACAAGTGAGATGTAATACCGTGAGGTTATTCCCCATCTATTTCAGGCGCACGTCTCCAGCCAAACTTCTCTACATGATGACGTAATCAACTAGCGCCACTTGTAGCAACTATCCAAAGATGAGCTAGTTTGCTTTTTACAACACAGCGACTGGAGTCGAAAGACACGATGTGATTATTTGTAACTGTCTAACAGCTACAACATTGCCGAACTAGTTAATTGTGTGTGGCTGGTGTTGTTGCCGAATATAAAGACAAGACTCATTTGCTGTGTCGTTTTTTTTTTCTTCTTACGGGTAAGCCAACTTTGCCAAGTAACAGTAACCAGCTAATTTAGCTATAGTACTCGTTTAGCTAGTTAACGTTAGTTAATTTTCAAACTCCTTATTACCTGTAATTAAATCACATGGGTGTTTGTTAGCCGCTAGCTAGCAATGCTAATTTACGGCTAAAGTAGACTTACAGATGGGAGCTGGCGTGTGTTGCTAGTCTAGACATCGTTATTTTCTATTTGAAGCCGCTAAGCCAGACATATCACTTGCCATGCAGTGGCATGCTTGGCTGGCTATCATTTTAACTGCACCATTGTGATCATCTAGCCAATTAGCTTGCTACCATGTTTAATTACGTATTTGTTAGCAATAGAACCACAGTAGCTCTCAAACTCTAGGCAGCATTCTGCGTTCTCCAACAGTTCTCAGCGATTAGCTTCGCCCACGAATGGCTAATAATGTGAAGTACAGTCTCGATGCTGTGTTTTAACGTTTAGAAACGTCAATAGTCATGGCTTTCATCACCGATAAAGAATCCTTCAAATAAAGCAGATACAGTAGCAGTTGTGCACAGATCCATACAGCTGTAGGGTGGACTTCCTGAGTTACATTTACACACAGGTGTTCAGAGTAGGCTAATTAGCACCGGTGGTCACCTGATGTCTTCTGTCTGTTTTCTGTAAATAAGGTCTGTAACATGGATATATGGCCTTGTGGGAACTCTAACCCTATCAAGGTGTGTATCAATTAAACGTCTTTCTTTTTTTTCATGATTTCTCGCTGATATGAAAGATAAGGTCCTTTAAATGCTTCCAATACCGTAGCGCAAGCGACGTGCGTTAATGTTCAGATTGAGCGTCGGGACTCTTTAAACTCCAGTAAAATACTACTTGAGTTAAAAGTATTTGGTTTTAAGTATACTTAAGTATCAAAAGTAAACATCCTTAAACATTCCTTGTAGTAAGTAAACCAGACAGCACCATTATTTTTAAAATATGTTTTTAATTTAAGGATAGCCAGTGGCACATTCCAAAACTCGGACATAATTTACAAACGAAGAAGCATGTGTTTAGTGAGTCCGCCAGATCAGAGGCAGTAGGGATGACCAGGGATGTTCTCTTGATAAGTGTGTCAATTAGACCTGCTAAGCATTCAAAATGTAACTAGTACTTTTGGTTGTCAGGGAAAATTTATGTTATTTTCTTTAGGAATGTAGTGAAGTAAAATATAAATAGTACAGTACCCCCAAAAAACTACTTAAAACTTATCTATGCAATAGTCCAGACGGGAGAGGACAAGTGCCTGGATTAAGACCTGCGCCACTTCTTGTGTGAGGTAGGGTCATACTCTACAGATGTCGTAGAGCATGAACCTGCAGGAGGGAGTCACTGCTTTGATGCTTGCAAAGAACGACAGGGTGTTGTCCAAGGTCACGCCAAGGTTCTTTGCACTCTGGGAGGGCAACACTGTGGAGTTGTCAACTGTGATGGATAGGTCTTTGAGCGGGCAGGCGTTCCCTGGGAGGAAGAGCAGCTCTGTCTTGTTGAGCTTGAGGTGGCGGGCTGACATCCAGGTTAAGATATATAGCAGGCATGCAGAAGATGCGTGTTGCACCTGGGTGTCAGAAAGGGGGGGAAGGAGAAAAGTAGTCAACCCAATTGAACATTTATGGGAGATTCTGAAGCAGTGTCTCATCTCTCAAACAAAGTTCTGGACACTTGTAGAATCAATGCCAAGGTGCATTGAAGCTGTTCTGCGGGCAACACCCTATTAAGACACTATGCTGGTGTTTCTTTTATTTTGGCAGTTACCTGCATATGTCCAATAATAATTGCAAACACATCTCTAGTATTTTATATTTTCATCACACGCCACTTTCATGGATGACCAGATATTCCAAAATGGAATCCTATCCTGCTGTTGTATTTATAGTCATTCAAGGCCTGTCAAGCCATCCAAGCCCAGCAGTGCAACGTTTCTCCTTAGACTATCATGGTTGGCCCGACAGTTGCTTATAATAATCTTCAAACTTTGTCATTATCAAGCTATGAGCAGGCTAGTGAGGCCAAAGATGGTGAATAAATTAAGATGTCCCACTCTGAATCTTTTACAGTCGGAAAGAAAATGTTGCAGTTCCTGTCTGCTTAAGTGGCTCTCCCATATGCACCAATGCAATAACAGCTGGTTCTGATCTGCTTAGTTCATTGACTGTATATGAACCAGAAAAGAGAGCAAGTGAGATATCTCGCTTCCTCTTCTGTCTCTGGTGAGACCACTGAACTGGCCTCTGCTTCGTACAGCCTCACCTTGGGGTCAAAGGTCATGAATCCCGTGGTACTTTAGGTTATATTCTAGAACTGGTGTGACCGTGTACTGCAACCCAAGATGGGTGTCGTGAAATGTCATGCAGCAGCGGAAGAGATTTAGTAAACAGAAACCGTCTGAGACGGCAGCAGGGAGCAGGCGCTATGCAAGCCTTTTAAAGGCACGAGACTCCATTGCCACATGTTCCGTGGCTAGAGAGCCGGTCAGTGGGATAATGTAACAGGACAGGATGTTTCTAGCAACTGGGACATGACCTGGTAGGTTTTTCTATTCATAAACTGACTGTTTGAACTTGATTTTGTCTATTTTAATTAGACCTAAATTGTCCAATTTAATAAATGTTTTTAATAATGTTTTTTTTCTCCCCTCATTATTGCAGGCCACATCACCCCTAACCCCCCACACCCTTTTAAATCCAGAATATCAACACAACAAAGATGGAGGAGCTCCATACCCACTGCCTGAACTGTGTGAACCGGAGGTGTATGATTCGCACAGAGACTGGTATGTCCTGTGATCTCATTGGCTGTCCTCTTGTCTGTGGGGCAGTCTTCCACTCCTGTAAAGAGGAGGAGCATCATTTACTATGCCCGTTTGAAAGAGTGCCTTGCCTCAACACTGGATTTGGGTGCCCTTTCACTATCCCCCGGATTAAGATGGCTAAACACCTTGAGACGTGCCCGGCCAGTGTGGTGTGTTGCACCATGGAGTGGAACCGTTGGCCTGTGAGCTATTCAGACAGGAAGTCCTATGAGCATTTGAGCAATGTTGAAGTGGTGGAGCAGCTAGACATGGCCCTGGCTCTGCAAGATCAGAGGATGCTACTGGAGTCTCTTAGAGTCACCACCAACACGTCAAAGAACAGATCTAGTAAATCGGCTGAGGAAACGTGTTACAAGATCGCTGATGTAATGTCAAGTGTACCAGAGACTGACATTAGTAATGGAACGGTTGAAATGGATGAGGCTGCTGCTTTGACTAATGGAGTGGTTGAAATGGAAGATGATGATGAGTCTTATAGTGAGGTACACAAAATAAAGTTAGCAGCTACCTTGGCTGTCCTCAGAACTGCCAAGGACATAGACTTGATCAGTGTAAATGTTGAAAACGGTGAGAGAGAAGGGGTTCTCCATAGGGGAGAGGACAGTGATAATGATAATCATAATGATTTGAAGAATGTAGAGATGAAGGCAAGTGACACAGAGTCGGGCTGTGAGCTCGGAGCAGTGGGCGGAGTCGGAGTGGACTGTGGATTTGGAACAGACGGGCAGGGAGACGAGAGCTATTGGATAGAGTCTTCAGAGGAAGTGGAGAAGGACCATGTGATGGGTCTTGCTGAGGTGGGTTGTCCTCCTCTCAGTAATGGTTTCAACCATGCAGGAGACAACCAAAATCACTTGAGACATCGTGAGTGGATGGATCTGAGCAGATCTCTACCCAGACGCTCTGAAGTCAACAGGTTTTCAGACTTCAGGCTGGTGATGCCTTATCTCTCCATGCCTAATATAGTAGCACCCCTGGAGACCTCTGGGCCCCACCCTCCACCACTACCCATCCACCTGCCTCTTCCCATGCCTCTCCCTAATCTGGAGCCCTACAACATGCTCCAGCATCTGCCCTTGGAGATAGAAGACAGGTGGCTGGAGAGGAAACTTCAGAACCTCCAGGTGCTCAGAGGGATGAGTGTGTTTACATTTAACGGGCGCAGGGCTCTGATGTCTGACCCCTATCTGTTCAGAGCCAAAATGGAGGACAAGTCAGTGGACACCTCAGACCTGGAGGTAACTGACGATCCATTGGGGCTCCATGGAATCGACCTAATCACGGCAGCACTGCTCTTCTGTCTGGGGGACTCCCCTGGGGGCCGCAGCATCTCAGACAGCAGGTTTGTAGACGGCTACCACGTCGACTTTGGTACCCAGACCTTCTCCTTCCCCTCGGCTATACTGGCCACTAACACCATGGTGGGGGATATCGCCTCAGCGTCGGCCTGTGATCACGCCAGCCCTCAGCTTTCCAACCCCAGCCCCTTCCACTCTCTCCGGCTGGACCTGGTTCTGGAGTGCGTGGCCCGTTACCAGACCAAGCAGCGCACCATGTTCACCTTCGTGTGTGGACAGCTGTTCCGCAGGGACGAGTTCTCTTCGCATTTCAAAAATGTTCACGGGGACATCCACGCCGGCCTGAACGGCTGGCTGGAGCACCGCTGTCCCCTGGCCTACTACGGCTGCACCTATTCCCAGAGACGCTTCTGTCCCTCTGTTCAGGGCTCCAGGATCATCCATGACAGACACCTGGGCTCGTTTGGGGTGCGGCCCGACATGCCTCCCCAGTACGGCGATAAAACCCTCCCCAGGAATGCCTGTCGGTTCGGGTCCACCTGCGACCACCTGAGCTCCTTGCCCTTCGAGCTGCAACAGTATGTGGCCAGTTTCCTGGATGGCTTCAGCCTGTGCCAGTTTTCCAGGGTCTCTCGGACAATGAGGGATGTGTGTGGCAGTTTACTGCAGTCCAGGGGCATGGTGGTGCTGCTCTGGGAGAACACACGAAGGCCTGATGGGTCATCCTCATGGCAGATCCAAAACAAGGTTAGTCACTTACTGTGTATGCATGTGCATTAACATCTGTATCCAGGCTGTATCACAAACAGCTAGCAACACAATTAGGCCAGCGTCATCAGGTGTAGGCCTAGTTAAATAAATGCTCAATTGAATTTTATCTAGTGTAATTTTCCCATAAATCTATGATCCATGGAATAGTACGATGGTCTGAGATGTGTGGGGATCTCAAGTTGGAATTCACACCTATTTGCTGACCATTGAATGCAGGTTGTCCTGTCTCAACAAAATTGTCAATTAGATTAAAGGCTTGGCATTGCAAAAGGACAAACACAAGCAGGAATACAGTATGACATATAGTGTATATCAACGGCTTTATCGTTATTGGATGAGAATAATATATATAATATTCTGTTTGTGAACCAGGTGTGGCGATTTAGCACAGCCTTCGGTACAGTGAAGGAGTGGAAGTTTGCCAACATCACCAGTATGGCCGACCATCTGAAGAAGTGCAAGTTTAACACCATCACCTGTCGGGACGAGGCCATCCCTCTGCCCTGCATGTGCTTATCCAGAGAGCTCACCAAAGAGGGACGTTCACTGCGCTCAGTCCTCAAGCCAGTATTATGAGTAACTCTATAAAAGGGTTAGAGTCCATGGGTTATGTCTAAAATGGTACCCTATTAAAAGTAGTGCACTATGTAAGCGTTAGGGTACTATTATGGACGTAGCTCATTTCAATCAATTCAGTTCTTACAGAAGTACTCCCAGAATTCACTGAATTGAAATGCACTTCCAACCCTGCTCTATGATAAGCAAATACAAAATGCTGCTATCGTTCTCTTCCGGTCTTGACAGGAAAAAAAACGGAATTGTTTTCAACCTATTTGATATGCATACACGCGGAGTGGACAAAACCTGCTCTTTCCATGACAGACTGACCAGGTGAATCCAGGTAAAAGCTATGATCCCTTATTGATGTCACTTGTTAAATCCACTTCAATCAGTGTAGATGAAGGGGAGGAGACAGGTGAAATAAGGATTTTTAAGCCTTGAGACATGGATTGTGCATGTGTGTCATTCAGAGGGTGAAAGGGGCAAGACAAAATATTTAAGTGCCTTTGAACGTGGGTATGGTAGTAGGTGCCAGACGCACCGGTATGATTGTGTCAAGAACTGCAGCGCTGCTGGGTTTTTCACACTCAACAGTTTCCTGTGTGTATCAATAATGGTCCTCTACCCAAAGGACATCCAGCCGACTTGACACAACTGTGGGGAGCATTGGAGTCAGCATTGGCCAGCATCCCTGTGGAACACTTTTTACACGTTGTAGAGTCCATGTCCCAATGAATTGACTGTTCTTGGGGGCGGCGCAACGCAACTCAATATTATGAAGGTGTTCTTAATGTTTTGTGCACTGTATATATTCTTGTTACCAATGTACTGAATAGATTATTTAACTTTTACATACTCTGTCAATGTGTGAATAAAACATATTTTTTACATTACATTTTCTATTTTTATAAGATAACGAAGTTCGTACTGTGCCGCATTAACAACAAAAGAAAATGGAGCCTTAACTTATGATAAAGACTTGATTTCTGGTCATGGGAGGGATCTGATGGGGATCTTTTAATGAGTAGATTTCTCATTGTCCCCCGGCTAGAGCGATTTACAACATCTTGCACGGTTTTATATACTTAGGGTGATCATGATTTTTGTTGAGTTTGAGTCAGGGGATCATGCCCTTTACTTTTGAGTCAGGGGATCATGCCATTTACTTTTGAGTCAGGGGATCATGCCATTTACTTTTGAGTAAGGGGATCATGCCCTTTACTTTTGAGTCAGGGGATCATGCCCTTTACTTTTGAGTCAGGGGATCATGCCATTTACTTTTGAGTCAGGGGATCATGCCATTTACTTTTGAGTCAGGGGATCATGCCATTTACTTTTGAGTCAGGGGATCATGCCATTTACTTTTGAGTCGGGATCATGCCCTTTACTTTTGAGTCAGGGGATCATGCCCTTTACCTTTGAGTCAGGGGATCAGGCCCTTTACTTTTGAGTCAGGGGATCATGCCCTTTACTTTTGAGTCAGGGGATCATGCCATTTACTTTTGAGTCAGGGGATCATGCCATTTACTTTTGAGTCAGGGGATCATGCCATTTACTTTTGAGTCAGGGGATCATGCCCTTTACTTTTGAGTCAGGGGATCATGCCCTTTACTTTTTAGTCAGGGGATCATGCCATTTACTTTTGAGTCAGCGGACCATGTTAAGATAGTGTCAGTGTAGCTATTTAATGCCGGGATTCAATCCGATCACGCTGGTAGACAACGCAGATTTTAAAGGTAAACTTTGCAGATGTCAGCTCAATTATTTGAAATGACCTTTTTAAATATAGGTCAGAATGAATCCCGGCCTAACTGAACCTCCATCAGTATCAGGCAATGTTGACTGTTTGAGTTAAGGGTGATTGGTTGTCTTTCTGTATCCAATCTCCTGTTCCTCATTTGAGAACAATGTTACTTCTGTGAAAACCATTTGTGTGAATACTTGTTATAGATCAGTGACTCCTGCAGGTCCGGGAACGTTGGCATAACGTTCTGTTCATTTAGAGTTGATCAGTATGGAAACTGATCATCATTCAATCATGGGCATGTCTAAGTTATCATATTAGTGTTTTTATCTTTGTATTTTCCTCTTGGCTCTACGTAGTCACTGTGTTCAGAAGTTGCCTGCTGTGTCTCGGGATTTGTAAAACATGGTTGCCTTCCAAATGGCACCCTATGAACTATATAGTGTTCTAATTTTGACGCTCCGGGGTCAACAGTAGTGCACTGTATAGAGATTAGGGTGCCATTTGGGTAGTTACCATGAAACTGCATCAATAGTGCTGGCCATTACTTGTATTGTATTGCCTGATTGACACTATAGGGCCGAGCCAAACCGGACTCTGTAGTGTGAATCTGGTTTATGTGTAAAAGATGCACTAATCTATCTACCAGTCTTCACGTGGAACAGTCACTTTGTTGTCATGGTTATAGAGTGTGGTTAGTTCTAGGACTGATACACCGTTCAGTATTACTGATGTGTTTTATTACAGTGTTGGTACTGACACATTCAATTCCATGTCCTCAAAAGATCGATAACCTACCCATCATTTGACATGATTTTCTCCGGTTTGAATATTAGTTGAAATTCTGTTTTGGTTTGGAAGTGGAGTGCAATATTTAATTAATCAGTCTTAAAGATGGTGTTAATGAAATGAAGGCCTGGATTCAATCCGATCACAGCTTGAAGAAAATGTGGCTTTAAAAGACAATCTTCCAGTGTTTACGGAGATCGCATTCACAGTAAACGCTGTACAATTCGGTTCAATTGGAAATTACCTTTAAATGACTCTTTGTCGGCGAAGCACAATCGAATTGAATCCCGCCTTAATTCATGGGTTTAAGATTGGGTTGTAACGGCTTTGGATCTTAAGGGCACAGTTTGCGTCTCTTCTTTCTAAAAGGAAGTACACATTTATTTTACTTCAAGTTCTTCTCTGAATCCCTGTTTGTTCTTCCCTGAGTGTTTTATTACATTTTGGTGGGAAAGACCAGTGCAAACGTTGCATTATTGCAAATCCTGATGAACACCCCGGGTGAATAGTTTGAAACATTTTGATATGGTGAAATAATCCACGCTGGTTTGGTTTGATACACATTTTGATATGGTGAAATAATCCACGCTGGTTTGGTTTGATACACATTTTGATATGGTGAAATAATCCACGCTGGTTTGGTTTGATACACATTTTGATATGGTGAAATAATCCACGCTGGTTTGGTTTGATACACATTTTGATATGGTGAAATAATCCACGCTGGTTTGGTTTGATACACATTTTGATATGGTGAAATAATCCACGCTGGTTTGGTTTGATACACATTTTGATATGGTGAAATAATCCACGCTGGTTTGGTTTGATACACATTTTGATATGGTGAAATAATCCACGCTGGTTTGGTTTGATACACATTTTGATATGGTGAAATAATCCACGCTGGTTTGGTTTGATACACATTTTGATATGGTGAAATAATCCACGCTGGTTTGGTTTGATACACATTTTGATATGGTGAAATAATCCACGCTGGTTTGGTTTGATACACATTTTGATATGGTGAAATAATCCACGCTGGTTTGGTTTGATACACATTTTGATATGGTGAAATAATCCACGCTGGTTTGGTTTGATACACATTTTGATATGGTGAAATAATCCACGCTGGTTTGGTTTGATACACATTTTGATATGGTGAAATAATCCACGCTGGTTTGGTTTGATACACATTTTGATATGGTGAAATAATCCACGCTGGTTTGGTTTGATACACATTTTGATATGGTGAAATAATCCACGCTGGTTTGGTTTGATACACATTTTGATATGGTGAAATAATCCACGCTGGTTTGGTTTGATACACATTTTGATATGGTGAAATAATCCACGCTGGTTTGGTTTGATACACATTTTGATATGGTGAAATAATCCACGCTGGTTTGGTTTGATACACATTTTGATATGGTGAAATAATCCACGCTGGTTTGGTTTGATACACATTTTGATATGGTGAAATAATCCACGCTGGTTTGGTTTGATACACATTTTGATATGGTGAAATAATCCACGCTGGTTTGGTTTGATACACATTTTGATATGGTGAAATAATCCACGCTGGTTTGGTTTGATACACATTTTGATATGGTGAAATAATCCACGCTGGTTTGGTTTGATACACATTTTGATATGGTGAAATAATCCACGCTGGTTTGGTTTGATACACATTTTGATATGGTGAAATAATCCACGCTGGTTTGGTTTGATACACATTTTGATATGGTGAAATAATCCACGCTGGTTTGGTTTGATACACATTTTGATATGGTGAAATAATCCACGCTGGTTTGGTTTGATACACATTTTGATATGGTGAAATAATCCACGCTGGTTTGGTTTGATACACATTTTGATATGGTGAAATAATCCACGCTGGTTTGGTTTGATACACATTTTGATATGGTGAAATAATCCACGCTGGTTTGGTTTGATACACATTTTGATATGGTGAAATAATCCACGCTGGTTTGGTTTGATACACATTTTGATATGGTGAAATAATCCACGCTGGTTTGGTTTGATACACATTTTGTACGTGTTTACTATTCTTCCATTCAACACTTTTTAATGGAGTTTTTTACTATTTGGTGTAGTTCAGGATGTTATTAACATGCCACCAATATTACATAGACCACTCAAAGGTAAAGGTCTTTGTGGGTCCACCCGAATACCCGGGACCTGAACTGGTCTAAAAATTCAAACTTTTCCTTGGGGTCTGGGTCGGGTCCTGTTCGATTGTCATTGGGTCTCGGGTCAATTTAACTACAGCTGATAAATCCGAATGGACACAACCACGGCTCTGTATAGAAAAAAAAACATTTCTTAAAAACATATTCTAAAACATATTTATTTTATGCTAATACGGTGAATTTATTGATTTATAGAAGGCCTAGACAACATACAGTATAAAGACCTATTCGTTAACCAGAAGTGCAACTCAGATCTGTTTGATGCTTAGACAAGTCCGATGGTCGTTGATGACCAATGACTAGGAATTGGCAAAACAGCACAAACAGATCTGGGGCCAGGCTAGACATGTTTCTGCTCAGTCAGATTTATTTCCCCTTTTTTTCTGCATGTGAGTGAAGAGATTAACCGTCATTCTTAAAAACATGATTTATCCATAAAATGCAAGGTTATTTTTCACACTACAATAACCTTTCTAACGGTTGTGTGTGTGCCTCTATACAATGGGATTATCTGTATTTGACTACATTTGATGGTAGTATTTGCAACAATGAAATGACAGCTTTAAACAAGAGGCTACATTTCTGTAGTGTTAAATTAACATTTTACAATAAACCGCATTGTAATCTGGCAGTGTAATTTAGTTTGAAACTTTTCTTCAACAATTTATGTTATAAAGAAGTGATTATTTATGTGTTGCCCAGTTTACTAAACTCTAGTTAAATAACACATTATTGAAAAAAGGTTTGAGATTAAATCATACTGCCAGATTACAATGAAGTTTCTGGTACATTTTGCACCTAAAGCTAGAATCCTTACTTGTAACAATAAAGGGTCAAAAGTTGAGGGGAGAAATGTAACCGCTCAAATTCATAGACAGAGCTATCTATGGATGCAAGGACTGCCCATCCATGGTATCAAAATGATAGTTTTAACCATGTTTTGAGGCTATACAGTGTTTGTTTACATTTATATTGTTTACAAACACGAGTAAAACAAGCTTATATTTGGGGTTTTAATGGGGAATGACAGCTGAACTATGTTCATGAGGCATTTATAAATTGTATTATTCAAGAATCAATGGATATCATTAAAAATTGATGTAGCATCTAAGGATTCTAGCTTTAACGCGTTACTTTTGCTATACGAAAACGTTTTCCCGCGGTGTCTTACTGTTTTACATGTTTTGTTCAGTTTGTTTTAGCGGCCCTGGTGTAAAAAGCTACTTCACATTACTGTGTATCATCAACAGCATTTTCATCACCAATAAAAGTTGTTCTTTACTTGCTACAACATGGTTTAAATATCTTCTACGAGAACAGCATCATGTTGACTGATGGTCGAGTCTCAGCTGCTAAAGGTGTGCGGGAGACTGGAGGAGGTTGGGCCTCTATCGGTGAGGTCTGGTAGCAGGGTCTCCATCGGTGAGGTCTGGTAGCAGAGTCTCCTTTCCTGCGGAAGTAGGAACATCTTTAGAAACCGGAACTGAGCTATAAAAAGGTCCAACAATAATGGAATAGAACAAAATAAAATAAAAATGACCAAAAAAAGACTATAAACAGACAATATGACAATCACTGACTGGCATTTAAACCGTGGCCAACTATGTTTTGCTCACAGACCTCCCCCATATCCATCTGTATGTATAAGACTGGGAGGGTGTTACGATCTCTGTACAGAGAACTGAGAAGACAACTCTGGTTCCATTAGCTTTACCTTAGCAGCAGAGGAAACTTTGGAAACCACCTTGGACATGACAGGATGTCCTGAAGACTCTATGAGTAACAAATACAAAAAAATAAAGTGAATTATGAAGAGATGTCTCACTGCCTCAATCAATGGGCGTATCTCTACTGCTGTAATCCAACCGAAACATCTCAGGGGAGAGATATTGTAGTGTATAGTAGTTACATTTCTCAATAAATCTTACAAAACAGAAATAAACTAATTTAAGTGAATCATTGGCTCCTGAAAGCAACTTCAAACTGGTTCCTCTTCCAAGCTTGTTGTTCAGAGTATCCATGAAGAGTCTGATTTGCTTGCGAAGGGAACCTATACATACCTTTGACCTCTCGAGGGCACTATAACTCCAATAACACTGTGATCCAACTGGATTGTTATGCAAATCAGAATTTCATTATCTTTGAATGACTTCAAGGGAACGTCAAGGGAGATAAATGCACTATGCTCTTGTAAAATATTGTAATTGATAATATACACCGAGTGTACAAAACATCAGGAACCCTCCCCTGTCTTTTGTCCTCAGAACAGCCTCAATAGTCAGGACATGGACTCTACGAGGTGGTGAAAGCATTCCACAGGGATGCTGGCCCATGTTGACTCCAATGCTTTCCACAGTTGTGTCAAGTTGGCTGGATGTCCTTTGGGTGGTGGACCATTCTAGATACACACGGGAAACTGTTGAGCGTGAAAAACCCAGCAGTGTTGAAGTTCTTGACACAAACCGGTGCGCCTGGCACCTACTACCATACCCCGTTCAAAGGCACTTAAATCTGTTGTCCTGCCCATTCACCCTCTGAATGGCACACATACACAATCCATGTCTCAATTGTCTCAAGGCTTAAAAATCCTTATTTAACCTGTCTCCTCCCCTACACCTTTAACCTGTCTCCTCCCCTTCATCTTTAACCTGTCTCCTCCCCTTCATCTTTAACCTGTCTCCTCCCCTTCATCTTTAACCTGTCTCCTCCCCTCCATCTACACTGATTGGAGAGGATTTAACAGGTGGCATCAATAAGGAATCATAGCTTTCACCTGGTCAGTAGGTTATGGAAAGAGCAGTGTTCCTAATGTTTTGTATACTCAGTGTATTTAGCAGATCTTATCTTTAAAAAGTTATAATTACAAGTATAAACTTCCGCCGTACAAATCCAAAACCATTATCAGTGATGCCAGGTGCATCGTGATCTCTCACCTGTAGATATTTACCCTGCTGTACCTTTCAAATATTGAATTATTATATCAACTACCCTAGCTGGATTGAAATAGCTCAACATGTTCACTTCTCTTGGATACAGGGAAACTGATTGGCTCCAACAAAGGATGGGCACATCCAATAAGAAATGGTCACAAGGTGCACTTCCACCAATAAGTGCACAAGGACAAGGGATTGTTCTAATTCCTTTGTCACAAGGAGAGGAGAAGGCTGTGATCGCCTGGACTGAACTGCACAATGAATCAATGACTGTGGATAGATGATTAACAATAATGAAATATGGTTTGTTGTTGAATTTATGAATCAAGTTGGTCTCCACACAGCATTGTATTCCTATCCCAACAAAACAGAACTATAGAAATGCACAGAATCTGGATGCAACCCCCCCCCCCCCCATTTTATAGCAGCATGTCTCCTTAGCAACCATTTCCTATAGCAGGATGTCTGAGGACAAATGACATATAGGAAATCTAATAACGATCTAGTGAAAGACTTCCCTTTGTCTCAGAACAGAGACCTTCAGAGTAAACATTTTTAAATACACATTGAGATTGATATAAATATTCAATACAATAGAAGAATAACATCCATTTAAGACAATTATAGTGCTTCACAAAGCTTTTATTGACATGCACCATTTCTCAGACATACATAACATAATGCAAAGTGGAAAAATACATGAGGAAAAGCCAACCGAAATCAAATATGGTTGTGGTCAATCAAATTTATTTATAAATGTATTTTACATCCGCAGATGTCACAACTCAAACAGCAAGCAATGTAGAAGCAATTGATGGAGGACCGGTGAGGTAAATAAGAACAGGTAGGCAGGGTGTTGATCTACAGTACGTGTAGTAGTGTTAATTACTTTAAAGACGCAATCTGCAGTTTGAACAACAACAAAGAGGACACCTCCACCACTGATTTGGTTTCAACCATGCTGAGGCTATATAGTGTTTGTTTACATGTTGGGTTTAATGGGTTACGACAGTTGAGGTAAGCATCTCTTGTTACGTTCAAGAATCAAGGGGTATGCATCATTCATTTAAAAGTCTATAAACAGACATAGCAAGATGCTCCGTCAATCTGCAGATTGCTCCTTTAATGATACAAACAACTTGTTTCAGCATAAAAACAGCCTGTCAAATGGTTAACCATCCCAAAACCAATCACTGTATTCTAAATATGTTGTATTAGGAGTTTAAATCCGTCAAAATTAATTACCAAGACCTCCTTTGGTGTTACTATGAAGTTAGTTAACATCGCGTCACGTAATCCTACTCCATGTGGGAAATCTACTCAAAATATTGACTTATATATTTTTTGGGCAATAATTCAGAACATTGAGAGTTTATTGCTTCTGATTCTACATGTAATGTTATTTTCCATATTCATATTTTAGGCCTAGCCTATATGTCAATATTTAGCATGAGTAAATGCTTATTCAATGTAAATGTTCAGAAGAAATTGATTTTTGTAAGCTGTAAAAAAAGTGTCAGATTTGGAGTGCTGATCTAGGATCAGGTCCCCCCCCCTTTACAAGCAGAAACTTGTCATCCTTCTGAGGGTTTATCACAGGAGTATTGAATACTAAAATCACTGAAGAAAATTAAACACAAGTTACATACAGTACAATCAACACAATGTGGATTACCTTGGACTTGATATTACTCATTATTATATAGGTGTATGGAATTGTGCACTGATGCAAGGCTTTTTAAAAACAATTGTTTATTTTGTCCTCTTTTCTGCTGAGAACACACCAGTAAAAGCACAAAAAGCTGAATCGAGTATCTACAACAAAAAAAGGTCACATTCGCTGGAGCTTGTTAGATGTAAACAGGCAGTCAACCACTGGACTGACAAATGGTTTGGTAAAAATAGCGTTGGTTCATGGTTGGTTAAGAAATATGACATGGGAAAGCAGGGTAAAAAGTGTTTACAATCCACCACATAAGGACAAATCCCTGAGACTTAAAAGCAGTGTCTTTCACATTTACATCTAAAATCCCACTGATAACACTGGTGTTAAAAAAGGTTGTTTTTTATTAAAAAAAATAAAAACTAATTGTCACTGTCCCAACTTCCAACAGATTAGACACAGCTCTACAGTCCAGGGCCTGTATTCACAAAGCACGAGTGCTAATCTAATATCCGTTTTTGCCTTTCAGATCATTATGAATAAGAGTGGTCCTGGTCCTAGACCATCCCTTCTACTGGCAGACGGTTTGTGAATACATGCCCTGAAATCAGACTCAAGCTTCCTTGTTTTTGGAACATGGTTTAGGGTACAAAGAAGCTCCTCTCCATCTTGTCTTCCAGACACTTGCAGTTCTAGATATGGAATGCCTGATAATAAAAACAAGAAAATCATTGAATACTTGACACTTAGCCCTGCTATACAATCAAGTTGCACAATATGCATGAGTTATGAAAGCTCACCTGCAATGATCACTCTATACTGATCAGGGTTGGGTTCAATTCCATGTCAATTCAGCAAGTACACAAATTCCATTGAATTTCCTTAACTGAAATTCAAACTGTCCCCAAGCCTGACACTGTTCTGAAACCGGGCACTGGGTAGGACACTACCTCAGCTAGCTTGGAACCCAGCTTGGGGAAGAAGAGGTTTGTTTGGAGCTGGAGAATCCCCCTCCTGTACTTAAGTTATTAGTGGTCTGAGTACCAGAGCGCAGGGGAGAGCGGTCAAAACATAAGCCAAGGCAGTCAGCGTCCATCAGCTCATTACGTATGTCACAGTCCGGCCTGCCGTTGAACACCTCCAGATCAGGGTCTGAAGGTATTGGGAAGTGGTCCTGAGCATTCAACTGCAAAAGGCTTCCAGATCTGCCGTTGGTACCAGAGCCACCAAGCTGCATACAATAATTTCTACTGGGAGATGGGAGGTGCTGGAGAATCTGGTTGGCCTGCTGGGCCAATTCATTGCTTGAGCACAAGATTTCATTGTCAGGTGTTGACAAGCCAGCCTGAGCCCACCAACCGGGCACTGGGGGAGTCTGTGAATTTGGACCTGCAGCACAGTCCCGGATTGATGATGACATAGGGTCCTTGCGGAGTAGCATAGCATTCCGCTGGTAATTCAGGGGCAAAGTCACAGAGGCGCTGGCTTGTGACATCATCGGGTCAGAGTGTGTGAGCATGACGTCACTGACATGGCTGCCATGGGTCTCCAGGTTCATTTGGTCTTGCAGAGTGTGGTGGTTGTTGAAACGAGAGGACAGGCAGGAGAAGGAAGCTTGGTGGTTCTCCTGGATGGTCTGCATGGGGGACTGACGTAGGGAGGCCACTGAGGAGGGTGGAGGGCTGAGCAGGAAGATGGTGCCGGGAGGGCCGAAGCTGCCGGAGGACGGGACGACCAGACTACTGCTGCTTCCTGGACACGTGTAGGTAAACACTGAGCTCCCCGTCTGATTGGTTCTGCTCTCCACTTCCTGCCCCTGGGGCTGCTGGGACGCCGTCAGGCTGATGTTGTCAAGAAAGTCGCCCATCAGGTGGTCAGGGAGCCCGTCGTTGAGGTTCATAGTAAGGGCCATGTCGCCCAGACCGAGGGTGGCGGTGGAGGGGGACAATCTGCTGGGACTGGAGTAGAGGGGCGCGATCGAGTCGTCATCCAGAGGCTCGTCCAGTTCCGGGTTGGCCAGGATAGGGGAGAGGCGGCCACTGACCGTGCTGGCGTTGGAGTTGGTACGTGACCTGAAGTCTGTCCAGGTGTCCAGTTCGTCGCTGCTGCGAGACGTCGGACTTCCTGTCCACTTGGACAGGCTAGAGGACAAAGATAAACTCTCGGAGCTGCCATCTTGGAAGGTCTGTAGGCCTAGAGATGCCTTCTTCGCGGCTCGGCCTCGAGCACCTTTGATCAGCTTGTTGCCGTTGTCCATGGATACGGCCCGTCGTCGTGGAGCTTTGCCACTTTTCCCAACCTCTGGGTTGACCATCCACCAGGAACTCTTCCCCGTTCCTTCATTATGCACCCGCATAAATCGACTGTGGAGAGAGAGGTTGTGTCGGATGGAGTTCTGGAGACAGAGGAAAGGGTTGGTTAGAATTAGGTCACTTCAGTTGTGTAATTAGTGTTACTACACAGGTTTAAGAGCAACACTATAACGTGATCATTTTTTTAATGGTGTGAGCCCAATACACTTGGATTTAGCAGTTTTGATTTAATTGCTGATGCAAATTTGTGAATTATCTTTGATGTTAAAGATTATTGGCGGTAAGTGGTAACTTCGCTCCAAAAAGTTGTTATTCATATGGAGACTTATGATATTCTCCACAACCTCTGTACTCAATTAAACAAACTGGGCACTAAGCAGAAAAGCTAAATAAAAGGAGGAAACACTAATATACACTGGTTATTACAGTATTACAATATATGGATACAGTATTCCACTGCAGTTAGTTACACAATGTGTTTGTCTTCTGGGAGATACAGTATTCTACTGCAGCTGTGACCTATTTTCTGTCTTCTGGAAAAGGTCTAATGGCGTTCCCTGGAGATATTCTCAACCATGTAGCGTTTAAATGAAAGTCTGTATTCAGGCTACACTAACAGAGTGCTGCAGAGGAACCAGCGCAGTAAGTCATCTCCGGCACTGCAGCACCAGGGCTCAGAGGGCTGGGCTAATGAGATGTATGGATGGGAGTGGTTCTAGTCTCCCATTTAGGGTAGCGTTAGCTGACCGCTTGATTGGTGGTATACAAATTAGATATGTCCCATATGGTTTTAGGTTTAATTTTTTCTGCATAATAGCCTTCGGTAAGCATTCCGCTAGAATCACCTAATAGTCTACAAAGCTGGGAAGTTCTGTGATGTGAGAGATATGACTGACCAAGCCTGTCCACGATGTACTGTGTGTCATTGGGCCTGACCAAGCCGGTCTAGATTTTACTTTGGGTCAATGGGCTGGTCTTGTGAAATCAAACTGTTAGCAAAGCCCTCGCTTACTCCAAGCCAATTAATTACAGGGTTACACCAACCCGTTAACCTTTTCATCACCCAGTCAGTAAGGAGTTAAACATGCTTCTCTTCTCCTTAACTCTTAATAACTCAGCCCGTCTTTCTTTTATGGACTAGCCTGGAAAGGTGGTCATGACTAAGGTTAGCGGATCAGGGTAACACAAACCTACCTCATTAAGATCCAAAATGTATTCTTTGTTACATCATTTCGATTATACATTAAGGAAAATACAATCAAACTACAAAGGCTCATTCTTGAGGACCCATGTAGCCCAATCCAGAACTTTTCCTTGTAGGCCAAGTCATAGAATATAAACATTTGATTGTTGTGATGCCTCAAAAAACTATACAAAGCCTCTAGGTGTTTTTTTGTTTTAGCTCAGCCGGGACTGATGTCAAAAGGAAGGTAATTATTTGTGGCCGAGACGGTCAAAAGCCCCTTTCCACTCCCACATTCTAGGCTTTTCCAAGATCTTGGAACTTCACGTTGACTATTCAGTTAAATGAATGGCTTTGTTGCCAAGCTATGTAGTTGGAACTCAAGCCCGCTATGGAAGAGTAGGAATAACATTTCCCACAACCCTCAGGCAGCGACAAGTCCCAGCCCATGTATATGAAAACCTCCTCAAAAAAGTATTGTGCAGCGTGCAGACTTCGCATTTCTCTCCCAAGTGCTCTTCCGCGTGGAGAAAGAAACAGGGGTACGCATGTTGGCTTTCTCTTCAAACCTGTCACACCAGTAGGCTAGCTGGCTGGCCAACGTGGCCACATCTATAAAATTTAAAAAAAGATGTCCATCCCCATGTCAGTCGACGTGTGCAACACTACCACGAGGCCTGTGAACTGAATACCTTGTAATTAATTCTGCTTTCGTCACTGATATGACATTAAACAAACACATGGTAAACAACCCTCTTCCAGTTGTGGAAAATCTATCAAAATCAAGTCAACTAAGCAACATCCTATGGATCCTCTGATGGAATTGCAGAGTGAAAAGATATGACATCTAAAATGTGATCTCTATACTGTACGTGCTTCCTGTAGAAAGACTGTGCCAAAAGCACCCAGTGTAGTTAGTGCTCCCTTCCCCCACCCTGTCAGCGCACAGCAGCAGCCGGCAGCAGCCTTTAAGCAAAGCCTTGTGAACAGACCGGGCCTCTCCCTCACACTTCTCGCTCTTCCTCCATCCCACATATCTGTCACCCTCTACACCCCCCCCCCCCCCCCCCCACCCCTACTTCTCTCAGGCTCTCCTGCTATCTCACTGCTGACCAACAGTTTCCAGTCAGCTGATTGATTGTGCTCAGGCCACCAGCCAATGAAAAAAAGGAGGTATGGAGCACAACTGCCAATGGCAAGCCTTCCATTGATTTAAAGCTAATCGTAGTAGGTAGGCCCATAACACTGCATCAGAGCATTAGCTAGGGCTGGCACAATTAGCTAGGGCTGGCACAATTAGCTAGGGCTGGCACAATTAGCTAGGGCTGGCACAATTAGCTAGGGCTGGCACAATTATGGTATTATCGTGTAAGTAACCAACAATTACAGACAATAAGGTGAACAAAAACGCATAACGGTCTTAAGTAGACAGTTACCCTAATAGCAGTTTATACTTTCTACATGGAGGGTAAAGTTGTTCATTTTTGGACGAGCGCAGTACAATGGTACAGTCGGGAGTAAAAATCTTTGTTTCCAAAAGTTTCAAGTGGTCAAAACCATTTGTTTTTGAGAAGTGGGTTTCACCAAAAATGTGTTGTATTAATTAAGGATTTCATAGCTCATTGTCAAAGACGCATTATGATGGATTACAAGCTCAACATCTCTCAAACCAAAATGATTACGGTCAATTGCAAGACAATTCATCGTTACCCAAAACTCCAGAACCGTCACATGCCTACAATAGCTACAGCAAAAGGGTTGGTGATCCATCCAGCAAGCTTCACAATGCATAGAATCAATACTCTAAAAATAAGGTTAGTTACATGTTGAACGAGTTGGGTTGACTGCAAGGTTAAATAAAAACTACATTCAAGGTTGAATACAAGAACTGGTGTATGACAAAACAGCGATATCACAGTGTGAGCTGGATTAACTACTGTACATCAGAGATAATATGTACATGTATTTTTACATGAATTTCACCCCTTATTTGTTACTAAGTCTCTATACAGCACATTCGGAAAGTATTCATCTCCCTTCACTTTCTCAACATTGTTATGTTACAGCCTTATTCTAAAATTGATTTACATTTTCTTTTTTCAAACATAATACCTCATAATAACGAAGTGAATAGGTTACATTTTTGCAAATGTATTCAAAAAATAAAACAGAAATACCTTATTTACATAAGTATTCAGACCCTTTGCTATGAATTTTGAAATATAGCTCAGATGCTTCCTGTTTCCATTTATCATCCTTGATATGTTCCTACAACTTGATTTGAGTCCACCTGTGGTAAATTCAATTGATTGGACATGATATGGAAAGGCAGACACCGGCCTATAAAGGATGATAAATGTCCCACAGTTGAGTCTTAAATGAAGAAGTTTGTAACCACCAAAACTCTTCCTAGAGCAGGCCGCCCGGCCAAACTGAGCAATTGGGGGAGAAGGGCCTTGGTCAGGGAGGTGCCAAGAACATGATGGTCACTGACAGAGCTCCAGAGTTCCTTTGTGGAGAAGGGAGAACCTTCCAGAAGGACAACCATCTCTGCAGCACTCCACCAATCAGGCCTTTACAGTAGTGGCCAGGCTCCACCTGACAGCCTCCTTGGAGTTTGCCAAAAGGCACCTAAAGACTCTCAGACCATGAGAAACAAGAGTCTCTGGCCTGAATGCCATGCGTCACGTCTAGAGGAAACCAGGCAGCACTTAGCACCTAGCCAATACCATCCCTATGGTGAAGCATGGTGGTAGCGTCATGCTGTGGGGAAGTTTTTCAGCAGCAGGGAGACCAGCCAGGATCGAGGGAAAAATGAACGGAGCAAAGTAGAGAGATCCTTGATGAAAACCTGCTCCAGGGCACTCAGGACCTCAGACTGGGGTGAAGATTTACCTTCCAACAGGACTACGACCCTAAGCACACAGCCAAGACAGTAGGAGTGGCTTCGGGACAAGTCTCTGAATGTCCTTGAGTGGTCCAGCCAGAGCCCGGACTTGAACCCGGTCGAACATCTCTGTAGAGACCTGAAAATAGCTGTGCAGTTATGCTCCCCAGCCAACCTGACAGAATTTGAGGGGAACTACAGAAGAATGGGAGAAACTTCCCAGATGCCATGATTCTGAAACAGGTCTTTGAAAACCTCTTTAGGAATGGGTTTTCATTGAGGGAAGGGTCTGAATACTTGTGTAAATGTGATATTTTTGCAAATGTATATAAAAACAAATACATTTGTCATTGTTGGGTGTTGTGTGAAGATTGATGAGAAAAAAATAATAATTTAATATACATTTGAAAAAGGCTGTAACGTGACAAAATGTGGAAAAAGTGAAGGGGTCTGAATACCTTCATTAACCAAACGGTACCGGGGGACCTTAAGACAGATGTTGTGAAGCCTGTGTATAACCACCATGTATGTGTTGGTGAGAGTCTCACCTTTACACAGAGGGGTTATATTATTGTGTAACCCAAACTGTTCAGACGATCGTGAGAAGACCGATGTCTCATGGTCTGACACACACCGCTCTAGCTCGGTCATTTCAACGCAGATGCGGAAGTGTTATATAGGCAGATGTGGTGGATTGGGACACAACCAAAAAAAACACAGATCTCTAGCTTAAAGTGATGGATTTATAATGGTGATTTTTGTATTATGCTAATTAGATTTCCACATGGGTGCAGACATGGGCCTTATTAAAATGTTCCCCAAATAAGCTTTGTTGTACAATAAAAAAAAAAGTTAAAAAAGGTCAAATACACTATTTCAAACAGTCAGCAATAAACGAATTCAGGGCTTATACCTGGGCTAAAAATAAACCTTCGACAATGATAATTTCATCCAAACAGTTTACCCTTTTTTGCAATAATTACGGATGTGGCTTTGAAGTCTTAAGAAAATGCCCTTTCATTCCTCTTGTAAGATTGTTTTATTTTAAACTGCATCGTTGGGAATGGCTCGTAAGCATGCATGTCACGGTAAAGGTTACATCAATTGTATTCGGCGCATGTGACAAATACAATTTGATTTTACTAACGTGTAGCAGGGCATTACAGAAAATGAACAAACGTCTCGTAAACGATCACTCAAGCACACATGCTAGTGAGTAGCCAGCTAATCTTCATATTTAAAGTTGAGCCAAATTGGATCCATTTGCTATCTAACAGGGTTATGAACACACCCTTCTGTCCATCTCAACTTATTGAACAGCATGCTAACCTGTCCACCTTGTTCAGATGTTGAAATCAATTGGCCTACCTTATTTCTCAGATTGAGAACGAGTTGCCAATTCCTTATATAAATTGTGTTTATGCTTATTGCACAGACTAGACTGCTAGTATAACAGTCTTCGGCTAAAATGCTGTTAGTGGTGTGTGGTACCGCAATAAACACGACACACTGAGCAAACGTTTTCTAGAATGAATAAAGGTTCATAGATACTCCTATTTGAGTAGTGTCTGCGCCGCATGTAATTTGAGACATAAGGGTGTCATTAAAAAGTCATCTATTACAGTCAAATCATGTCTTCGTGTGTTTAAGCCCAAATGATTGATCTGGTCGGACCAAATCTCAAATGGCGAGTTCAAACCGCTCGTCAGAGAAGAAGTGATCTCTCATCTTTGTTGTAGTGTGTGGCAGGGGGAGAGGATTGGTGTGTGTAAACAGGAAGAGGTGAAGCGAGAGGTTTCACTCTCGCCAAAATAAGCCCAATGTGTTTCTATGGGCTTATTTTGGACCTAAACTTGTCACCTGCCTTCAGCACAACTCCTATTGTTAGGACGGAGACATGAGCATCTCCTCATTATATCCAGATCTCTGGTGTAAATGGGAAGGTACACACAGCACAGGAGTTAAATAGAGGAGACCAAAAAGACAACATGAACGAACCAGCAGACAAATGCTCATTAAAAAAATACAAATAATAAAAAATACACGCATTAGGAATATCCTGCAAAACAAATACAAATTAATTTAATGAGTTTGATATATGACCCAGCCCTATGTTATCACTATGATCATTATTCCTTTCCAATGTCTTCTGGAAAACAAGCGTTTCACTACACCCGCAATAACATCTGCTAAATATGTGTATGTGACCAATAACATCTGCTAAATATGTGTATGTGACCAATAACATCTGCTAAACGTGTATGTGACCAATAACATCTGCTAAATATGTGTATGTGACCAATAACATCTGTTAAATATGTGTATGTAACCAATAACATCTGTTAAATATGTGTATGTAACCAATAACATCTGTTAAATATGTGTATGTGACCAATAACATCTGTTAAATATGTGTATGTAACCAATAACATCTGCTAAATATGTGTTTGTAACCAATAAAATGTGATTTAAATGGAGACAAACCTCTATTCCGCATCCAACAGTTGTAACGGATTACAAACCTAGGTTATTTCTATTTCCAGACCCCCCCCCCCATTTCAATCCAGCAAAGCTGAAGCTTTCATTAGACTTGATTCCATGACGGATGGATTGGTTTTCCAGGCCAAACTAATCCCTGGAATGAAACCGAGGCAGGAGACGAGAGAGAGCAGAGAGCCTTGCAGACCAACATAGACTGACTAGACTGCGTTTAACCACATAAGGGCACTAGGAGAGGCCTGGGGTGTACTCACTTCGAACCAAGCGGAAGCAAACGGGCCAAAACAGAGACCTACTACCTGAACTCGGGGAAAAAAACAAAACAAAGCATTTATGGGACATTGCAAAACATTTTGCTACGGTGTGCACTAATGAATAGCCTAATCAAACCTGGGAAGGGAGTCCCACTAGTCCTCAGCAGCCTAATCATACCTGGGAAGGGAGTCCCACTAGTCCTCAGCAGCCTAATCATACCTGGGAAGGGAGTCCCACTAGTCCTCAGTATCCTAATCATACCTGGGAAGGGAGTCCCACTAGTCCTCAGTAGCCTAATCATACCTGGGAAGGGAGTCCCACTAGTCCTCAGTAGCCTAATCAAACCTGGGAAGGGAGTCCCACTAGTCCTCAGCAGCCTAATCATACAGTGCCTTGCGAAAGTATTCGGCCCCCTTGAACTTTGCAACCTTTTGCCATATTTCAGGCTTCAAACAAATATATAAAACTGTATTTTTTTGTGAAGAATCAACAACAAGTGGGACACAATCATGAAGTGGAACGATATTTATTGGATATTTCAAACTTTAACAAATCAAAAACTGAAAAATTGGGCGTGCAAAATTATTCAGCCCCTTTACTTTCAGTGCAGCAAACTCTCTCCAGATGTTCAGTGAGGATCTCTGAATGATCCAATGTTGACCTAAATGACTAATGATGATAAATACAATCCACCTGTGTGTAATCAAGTCTCCGTATAAATGCACCTGCACTGTGATAGTCTCAGAGGTCCGTTAAAAGCGCAGAGAGCATCATGAAGAACAAGGAACACACCAGGCAGGTCCGAGATACTGTTGTGAAGAAGTTTAAAGCCGGATTTGGATACAAAAAGACTTCCCAAGCTTTAAACATCTCAAGGAGCACTGTGCAAGCGATAATATTGAAATGGAAGGAGTATCAGACCACTGCAAATCTACCAAGACCTGGCCGTCCCTCTAAACTTTCAGCTCATACAAGGAGAAGACTGATCAGAGATGCAGCCAAGAGGCCCATGATCACTCTGGATGAACTGCAGAGATCTACAGCTGAGGTGGGAGACTCTGTCCATAGGACAACAATCAGTCGTATATTGCACAAATCTGGCCTTTATGGAAGAGTGGCAAGAAGAAAGCCATTTCTTAAAGATATCCATAAAAAGTGTCGTTTAAAGTTTGCCACAAGCCACCTGGGAGACACACCAAACATGTGGAAGAAGGTGCTCTGGTCAGAAGAAACCAAAATTGAACTTTTTGGCAACAATGCAAAACGTTATGTTTGGTGTAAAAGCAACACAGCTCATCACCCTGAACACACCATACCCACTGTCAAACATGGTGGTGGCAGCATCATGGTTTGGGCCTGCTTTTCTTCAGCAGGGACAGGGAAGATGGTTAAAATTGATGGGAAGATGGATGGAGCCAAATACAGGACCATTCTGGAAGAAAACCTGATGGAGTCTGCAAAAGACCTGAGACTGGGACAGAGATTTGTCTTCCAACAAGACAATGATCCAAAACATAAAGCAAAATCTACAATGGAATAGTTCAAAAATAAACATATCCAGGTGTTAGAATGGCCAAGTCAAAGTCCAGACCTGAATCCAATCGAGAATCTGTGGAAAGAACTGAAAACTGCTGTTCACAAATGCTCTCCATCCAACCTCACTGAGCTCGAGCTGTTTTGCAAGGAGGAATGGGAAAAAATTTCAGTCTCTCGATGTGCAAAACTGATAGAGACATACCCCAAGCGACTTACAGCTGTAATCGCAGCAAAAGGTGGCGCTACAAAGTATTAACTTAAGGGGGCTGAATAATTTTGCACGCCCAATTTTTCAGTTTTTGATTTGTTAAAAAAGTTTTAAATATCCAATAAATGTCGTTCCACTTCATGATTGTGTCCCACTTGTTGATTCTTCACAAAAAAATACAGTTTTATATCTTTATGTTTGAAGCCTGAAATGTGGCAAAAGGTCGCAAAGTTCAAGGGGGCCGAATACTTTCGCAAGGCACTGTACCTGGGAAGGGAGTCCCACTAGTCCTCAGCAGTCTAATCAAACCTGGGAAGGGGGTCCCACTAGTCTAATCATACCTGGGAAGGGAGTCCCACTAGTCTAATCATACCTGGGAAGGGAGTCCCACTAGTCTAATCATACCTGGGAAGGGAGTCCCACTAGTCTAATCAAACCTGGGAAGGGAGTCCCACTAGTCTAATCAAACCTGGGAAGGGAGTCCCACTAGTCTAATCAAACCTGGGAAGGGAGTCCCACTAGTCCTCAGCAGCCTAATCAAACCTGGGAAGGGAGTCCCACTAGTCTAATCATACCTGGGAAGGGAGTCCCACTAGTCCTCAGCAGCCTAATCATACCTGGGAAGGGAGTCCCACTAGTCCTCAGCAGCCTAATCATACCTGGGAAGGGGGTCCCACTAGTCCTCAGTAGCCTAATCAAACTAATCAAGATCACTATAAAAAGGGACTCATTTGGAACACACTTGTGTTTAACTGCCCCTTGGTTATGATTTTGTAACTGTCAACTGTTCTAATAAATCCACTTAAATCACTAGCAGTTTTGTATTTATTTAAAAATATATATATATATATATATATATATATATATATATATATATATATAAAAAGCAAGTCAGTTAAGGACAAATTCTTATTTATAATGACGGTCTACCCCGACCAAACCCTAACCTAGACGACGCTGGGCCAATTGTACTCCACCCTAATGGACTCCCAAATATGGCCGGTTGTGATACAGCCTGAAATTGAACCAGGGTCTGTAATGACGCCTCTAGCGCTGTAATGCAGTGCCTTAGACCGCTTCTCCTCTTGGGAGCCCAAAACAATTGGTTAGCCTAAAGTGTTTTAAAAGTTGCAACTAGTGACAAAGATTCCGTTACAAGAAGAGTTTGTTGTGATTATTGATTTGCATGGAGGCCTGCAGGCCTGAAGTCCTTTACTACACGGTTTCCCCGGACTCAGTCCTCGGCACGCCAAGGGGAGCAAGTTTGGGTTTTTGCCCTAGCACTACACAGTGGATTCAAAATAATCAACAAGCTTTGGTAATTTGAACCAGCCGTGTAGTACTACGGCCAAAAACGTGTACCCCTTGGGGTCCTGAGGACCGAGTTGGTTTTTTCCCCTCTCTCTCTCTCTCAACACTGCTCTACTGCATGCAAATACCCTTAGTCTCAGGTTGACACTAGTTACCACAGCCACAACGGCTAGATCGTTTTCAGTTCATTTTTACAATGTTATGAATTTAAGGTTAGGCTACCCCATTCATAGACGCAAACTGTTTTAGCGCCTATTGACAAAAGTATCTTCTGACTGGGAGAGTTTTGTTAAGCACCCTGATGCTTGATGTAAACATTAACACGTCGCTTGCAGCACTGTTTTGGAAATAAAGAACATATATTTGGGATATCAGCAGGAAATACGTTTTTTAAAAAAGAGGTTCAATTACTACACAACTCTTTATAGGGTTAGCGTTCCCACACGGCCAAATCTCCATGTTACAGACCTTATATACAGATTAGCGATGTTTCTAAACGTTCAACACACAGCGTCGGGATTGTAGTTCACAAAACAGACGTGGGCGAAGCTAATGGCTGAAAACTTAGAAGGCAGAATGCCGCCGAAAGTTTAAGAGCTAGGGTTAGACATAAGGTTAGCAGTGTGGTTAGGGTGAAGGTTAAAAATCAAATTAAACGATATCAGGGGTCGTTACCTCAACCAAAACTTCATAAACCCTGCCTATAACTGTGTCAGTCAGAGGAACTCCAGAATCCTAGTAGCCTAGCCTGGATCTAAAATTAAGTAGATCTATTAAGTGGATCTAACAATTAACCTATAACCCAACTCAACCAAACCAGAGAAATAATGTAAAGTATTCAGAACCCTTGACATTTTATTACAGCCTTAATCTAAAACGGATTTTTTTTAAATTCCTCAATCTACACACAATACCTCATAATGAAAACGCAAAAACAGGTTTAAAAATGTTTACAAATGTATTAAGATTTTTTTTTAACCTTATTTACATTAGAATTCAGACCCTTTGCTATGAACCTCGAAATTGAGTTCAGGTGCATCCTGTTTCCATTGATCATCCTTGAGATGTTTCCACAACTTGATTGGAGTCCGCCTGTGGTAAATTCAATTGATTGGACATGATTTGGAAAGGCACACACCTGTCTATATAAGGTCCCACAGTTGACAGTGCATGTCAGAGCAAAAACCAAGCCAAGGAAAAGGAATTGTCCATAGAGCTCCGAGACAGGATTGTATCGAGGCAAAGATCTGGGGAAGGGTAGCAAAACAATTCAGCAGCATTGAAGTTTCCCCCAAGAACACAGTGGCCTGAATCATTCTTAAAATGGCAGTT
This sequence comes from Oncorhynchus mykiss, assembly GCF_013265735.2. Lineage (NCBI taxonomy): Eukaryota > Metazoa > Chordata > Actinopteri > Salmoniformes > Salmonidae > Oncorhynchus > Oncorhynchus mykiss. The sequence goes on from NC_048589.1 coordinate 37,016,524, forward strand.
TGGAACCATCAAGACTGTTCCTAGAGCTGGCTGCCCGGCCAATCGGGGAGAAGAGCCTTGGTCAGGGACCAAGAACCTGATGGTCACTCTGACAGAGCTCTAGAGGTCCTCTGTGGAGATGGGAGAACCTTCCAGAAGGACAACCATCTACGCAGCACATTTGGCGTTTGTCAAAACGCACCTAAAGACTCTCAGACCATGAGAAACTATTTTCTCTGGTCTGATGAAACCAAGATACACAGTTGAAGTCAGAAGTTTACATAAACTAGTATTAATGACTCCAACCCAAGTGTTACAACCACTCCACAAATTTATTGTTAACAAACTATAGTTTTGGCAAGTCGGTTCAGACATCTACTTTGAGCAAGACACAAGTATTTTTTCCAACAATTGTTTACAAACGGATGATTTCACTTATAATTCACTGTACCACAATTCCAGTGGGTCAGAAGTTTACATACACTAAGGTGACTGTGCCTTTAAACAGCTTGGAAAATTCCAGAAAATTCTATGGCTATAGAAATTTCTGATAAATTATGTCAATTAGCCTGAGTCAATTGGAGGTGTTCCTGTGGATATATTTCAAGGTCTACTTTCAAACTCTTTGCTTGACATCAAGGGAAAATCAAAAGAAATCAGCCAAGACCACAGAAAAAAAATTGTAGACCTCCAGAAGACTGGTTCATCCTTGGGACCAATTTCCAAATGCCTGAAGGTACCACGTTCATCTGTACAAACAATAGTAAGCTAGTATAAACAATATGGGACCATGCAGCCGTCATACCGCTCAGGAAGGAGACGCGTTCTGTCTCCTAGAGATTAACTTACTTTGGTGCGAAAAGTGCAAATCAATCCCAGAACAGCAAAGGACCTTGTGAAGATGCTGGACAAAACAGGTACAAAAGTATAAATATGCACAGTAAAACGAGTCCTATATCGACAACCTGAAAGACCGCTCAGCAAGGAAGAAGCCACTGCTCCAAAACCGCCATAAAAAGCCAGACTACAGTTTACAACTGCACATGGAGACAAAGATCACTTCTTAGATAAATGGTCTGGTCTGATGAAACAAAAACAGAACTGTTTGGCCATAATGACCATCGTTATGTTTGGAGGAAAAAGGGGAAGGCTTGCAAGCCAAAGAACACCATCACAACTGTGAAGCACGGGGTGGCAGCATCATGTTATGGGGTTGCTTTGCTGCAGGAGGGACTGGTGCACTTCACAAAATAGATGGCTTCATGAGGATGGAAAATTGTGTGGATATATTGAAGCAACATCTCAAGGCATCAGTTAAATCTTGGTCACAAATGGGTCTTCCAAATGGACAATGACCCCAAGCATACTTCCAAAGTTGTGGCAAAATGGCTTAAGGACAACAAAGTCAAGGTATTGGAGTTGCCATCACAAAGCCCTGACCTCAAGCCTATAGAAAGCTTGTAGGCAGAAATGAAAAGGCGTGTGTGAGCAAGGAGGCCTACAAACCTGACTCAGTTACTTCAGCTCTGTCAGGAGGAATGGGCCAAAATTTACCCAACTTACTATGGGAAGCATGTGGAAGGCTACCCGAAATGTTTTACCCAAGTTAAACAATTTAAAGACAACGCTACCAAATACTAATTGAGTGTATGTAAACTTCTGACCCACTGGGAACGTGATGAAAGAAATAAAAGCTGGGGGGAGGCAGAGGTGGCTTCTGTGCAAGTCTTGATGTCCTTGTGTGGCACAGCCAGAGCCCGGACTTGAACCCGGTCAAACATCTCTGGAGATACCTGAAAATAGCTGTGCAGCGACACTCCCCATCAAACCCGACAGAGCGTAAAAGCCCCATATACTACCCACTACTGCGACCTGTATGCTCTCGTTGGCGACGAATATGTAGTGAGGGCCAGCCAAACCCACTGGCAAAGGTAAAGCCCCACCTTGTCTCAGCTCACCGGTCACCATAGCAGCACCCACCCGTAGCACGCGCTCCAGCAGGTATATTTCACTGGTCATCTCCAAAGCCAACACCTCCTTTGGCCAGCTTTCCTTCCAGTTCTCTGGTGCCAATGACTAGAATGAATTGCAAAAATCACTGAAGTTGGAGACATATCTCCCTCACTAAATTTAAGCATCAGCTGTCAGAGCAGCTTACTGTCCATTACACCTGTACACAAATAAATAAATATGGGGATTAGGTAGTTGGGTGTTTTATTTATTTGCTCCTTTGCACCCCAGTATCTCTACATCTATCACTCCAGTGTTGCTAATTGCTAAATTGTAATTATTTTGCCACTATGGCCTATTTATTGCCTTCCCTCCCTAAACGTACTTAATTTTCTCACACTGTATATAGATTTTTCTCACACTGTATATAGATTTTTCTATTGTGTTATTGACTGTACGTTTGTTTATCCCATGTGTAACTGTGTCGCACTGCTTTTCTTTATCTTGGCCAGGTCGCAGTTGTAAATGAGAACTTGTTCTCAACTGGCCTACCTGGTTAAATAGAAGGTGAAATAAAACAATTTAAAATAATCTATTTTCTATTTAACAAACTAGCAAAAATTTCCAAAACCTGTTTTTTCTTTGTTATTATGGGGTATTGTGCAGATTGATGAGGAATTTGTTTTTAAATCCATTTTAGAATAAGGCTGTAACGTCACAAACCATGGAAAAAGTCCAGGGGTCTGAAAACTTTCCCAATGCACTGTACATGTCTCTGTCCTAAACGCGAGACAACACCTGATTGTCCTCAATTTCTCCAAATGGTCTTCATCAAGAGGGCTGAATGACAATTGGTGCATCTTTTTCTGCGGGGGGAGCGGGCAGTCCCTGATGATTGGGTACATTCTGGGATCCCCCCGTTCTTAAATCAGGCAGCCATACACTGTCCAATCTTAGTTGGTTGTCATTAAAAAGAACAGCATCACCTCATGCCATTTAGGGCCTAACCATCTCGTCTAATACACGCCGAGAGACATGGTCTAACATACCATACTGTGGTCCGCATGTGATTGAATGCGTCGCATGCACCTTTAAAATGTTGGAATACTTCTTGATGTAATGTGATTCAAATGAAGTATTTAACATGCGTGTGTGTCTGTGTGTGTGTGTGTGTGTGTACACCTGTCCACTACAATATGTACATTATGTACCTAAAAGGTGGATTTTCTCCAAGCGAAAGCAATGTATTTCTTTATCAATTCAGACGCCACCTTCAGATGACAGTGTACCTTAAAAACACATGGGCTCAGTCACACAGCGCTCCGTTAGTGTTCTGACTGAACGCATAATTCCCATATCAGTGATGTCACCCCACTACCACTGCTTACCTTCCAGCCTGCAGAGCTGTTGCTGTCCCCTTTGTCCTTGAAGTAAGCGACAGATCTCACCATCCAATCATAGATCTGGGCTAATGTCAGCCTCTGGTCCGGGGAGCTCTCTATGGCCTGGGCGATGAGGTCCGCATAGGAGTAGTTCCCCCAGGCATTCCTTCGAGTTGAGGACTTCCTAGGTTGGGAGGCCAGGCCATTGAGAGCTGTGATAGCATGCGTCTGTGAAGACCCGGCCTCCTCTTTTGAAGTTGGGGTTAGTACTTCTTTCTTAGTGGTGATGGGGAGGGTTTGGTGTTCAGATAAGTTATTTGTGTTCTGAGGTATAGTTATGCCACCATTCAAATTGTTGACAGGAGTGGAGCTTGAGATGCTGGGCGCTGTGACATAATCCTCCTCGTCCTCCGGGATGATGTCATCGTTCGATTCGGGCTTCCCTGTGTTGGACTCCGGTCGAGGCAGAGGCCAGGTACAAGACCTCGGTCGTTTCTGGGGCTCGAAGTCCGGATCGATGTCAATATCATTGTGCGGTACTTCAGCCATATTCCTCTCCTTGGTTTGTCGCTTGTATTCGGTATACACTGATTAACAAAATTGCATTCCATTAATAAAATGTTATTTGTTTGGTTATCATGCATAATATCAGCATGACATTACCAGACTCATATTAAAACAATGAGTACAATAACTAGTACCCACATTCCACACCTCCAGCTGATGGAACCCCACGTGCGTACAGTCGACTGTCTTCTCTCTGCTGATCGCAGCAAAATTGATGGCGCGACTTAAAAGCCCCTTTTTTACGTGCATTGAGCTAGTACTGCAGCGTCTGTTTGTACTTTGTAAAAATAAAAAAATATATCAAATGTGTTAATACATACGTTAGGTGGTGGAATTATATTGAATCCCTTATCTTGGGAATGGCGTGTAGCGCGTCCTCAATGAATAGATAACGTTAGCTACTCAATCAACAGCGTTCCGTTTGCCCGTGTTTCTTAACCATTTCCAATATGCGGGTTACATCAAAATGTAAAACTAGCACCTTCACATTCCGAATGCAGCTGCCATCTTGACCATTTCCTTTCGAAGTCCTTTATTATTCGTTTAGCTAGGAGCAGAGCACCACCGAGAGCTTTCTTTCCCTGCCTCCAGTGAGCTAGCTACTGGTTACCATCGAGACATTTTCAGCATTTGCACCGAGTCCAATTGTAGAGTTAAGCTACTTACAAAATGTTGCATGTCGAAATTCGAATAAATAAAACATTCGCTCCGTCTGTGACTCTGTGCTTCCTCTCCTCATCTCGAGTAGTCGTGCACACCACACACTCCACCTCTAACTGGCTACTAGCACTGTAGTACAATACAATTAGCCTAGCAACTAGTAGTCCCAGAGGACAGAACAGACCTGCGCTAAAGGAATCGGCTTTTAAAGAGACACGCTGTATCACATCACATTGACAGGTTGGAACATTTCAAGTGACGTTAAGTGAACGCAACATACTAATGCCGCGTTCATGTGCTAGTCGGAACTCGACAATTTCCGACTTGGTACTGCTGGTAGTTAATCAAGTACTGCGTTCAATGAATTAGCTAATTTGAAATTTCCGAGTTTCCTAGTTCAGACTAGCACCTGAATGCAGCACAATAGTATCATTTAAAGGCGCAATATGCAGGACTCTAATTTCCGTTTATGTGACAAAACAAGCACTCAGAATGTAGAGAATCATTGTACCATCTAAACCACTGTGAAATATATTTTTAATAACCAAAAATGTTGTATTTTCAAAAATAGCTAGAAGCTAGTGTACAAAACTTTAAGTACAAAAACCAAAAACGAAATGTAAGAACTGAAAGCATAGAAATAGCACACATAGTACATATCTACCGCTTCGTAGACTTGCTTTCAATGGGAATTACAGATCTATAACTCAATTTCTATGCGAATTGGGTCAGGTCACCCAAAAAGTTATTGCAGCTTTAATACAGCGACGTGTCATCATAATTCTACAGAATTACAGAGGTATTTACTTGGAATTTAAAATAATAATTATAATACTATTATGATCATGAAATCGCTTCGGAGGGCAAAATTACACAAGGTACTGCACAGTCAAGATATGTCATCTTGTCTAAAATTACAAGGCTATGCCCAGTAATCTATGTTTCCTAGCCTGCTCCCAGATCTGTTGTCTCCTTCTATAGCCTTGGCCCAGATCTGTTGTCTCCATCTGTACCCTGGGCCCAGATCTGTTGTCTCCTTCTATAGCCTGGTCCCAGATCTGTTTGTGTGCTTGCCAACTGCATTGCTTATTGTCAAGCCAATTGTTTGGCATGACAATTAGTGACAAAGCGGTGACATGAAAGCACATCACAGACTGGTACTCAGGCTACAGTAATCTCTGTTTCCTAAATAAAATGTAAGACTATGAAGAAGGTAGGTGGCAGGATGTTGCCTTCAACATTAAACAAGCAGCCTTAAATACATGATATTATTCACCCTACTGTAGTAGTTCTCTCTTAGTGATCGTTTTCATTAAATAATACAGTACATCACTTATTAAAATAAACAATACTTTTCATCACCAGATTTCAATCAAGGAGTTCCATTTGTACAAGTGGATTCCCTTGAAGACTTCTTTGCAAAAGCCATTCACACTATTCCCCCGCTAGATACTGTACATGTACTGCATAGTAAATGTAAATTAATCAAATATAGAAAAAAAATCAACGGATACCAGAGGTTTAATGTGAAAATATTCTACACAATATAGTCAGTTTGTATTATTCTTTTTATTTTATTTTTTAAAGTTTTTACTATTTGACCCCTTTTTCTCCCCAATTGGTAGTTACTGTCCTGTCCCATCGCTGCAACTCCCGAACTGACTCGGGAGAGACGAAGGTCGAGAGCCGTGCGTCCCCCGAAACAACCCAGCCAAGCCGCACAACTTCTTGACACAATGCCTGCATAACCCGGAAGCGTGTCGGAGGAAGCACCGTACACCTGGCGACCATGTCAGCGTGCCCAGACCACCACAGGAGTTGCAATGGGACAGGAATATCCCTGCCAGCCAAACCTTCCACTAACCCGGACGATGCTGGGCCAATTGTGCGCCGCCCCATGGGTCTCCCGGTCACAGCCAGCTGCGACAGAGCCTGGACTAGAACCAAGTCCTCTAGTGGCACAGCTAGCACTGCCTTAGACCACTGCACCACTCAGGAGGCCCATATGGTCAGTTGGTAAAGTACAATGGCAAAGTAAAATCAAAGGCTTGAATTCATACGGTCTTACCTTCTGATCAAACCAGCTCAGAGCTTGCATCTGCGTGCGCCATCGTGCGCATGTTGATTTTTTCTATCCCCACTCGACACGTTCATGACACGCAAGTTAATACCAAAAACCACTGTGAACCAACTATATTAATTTGGGGACAGGTCGAAACACACATGAAACATTCATGGACATTTAGCTAGCTTGCTGTTGATAGCTAATTTGTCCTGGGAGATAAACTTTTGGTTGTTATTTTATCTCTTTTCTTTGTAGAATTTTGGGCCATTCTTTACTCTGGCAATTAATCCACATAGAAAAAGGGGAAACCTAGTCAGTTTTTAGTACATTTTCTTTGATTAATCTCTCCTCATTCATCTTTTTTTCTTCTGTGGATTTTATATGGTGGTTTGCAACCAACTTTAAGGTGCATTACTGCCACCAACTGGACTGGAATGTAGACCTCATTCATTGTTCTATCACTAATTTGGGTATATACTCATAAAAAAACAATGAGAAGATAGGAGAGGCGGGACTTGCAGCGAATCAAGCATCTAAAATAGAACCAATTTCTATTTTAGCGCATGGCTATGTAGACGCCCATGAGCAGTTGGGAAGAAATGATTGAATGGCAGATATGTGTAAATGTAAACTCAATGTCCCTTTTTCAGGACCATGTCTTTTAAAGATAATTCATTAAAAATCCAAATAACTTCATAGATCTTCATTGTAAAGGGTTTAAACACGGTTTCTCGTGCTTGTTCAATGAACCATAAACAATTAATGAACATGCACCTGTGAAACGGTCTTTAAGACACTAACAGCTTACAGACTGTAGGCAATTAATGTCACAGTTAGGAAAACGTAGGACACTAAAGAGGCCTTTCTACTGACTCTGAAAACACCAAAAGAAAGATGCCCAGGGTCCCTGCTCATCTGCGTGAACGTGCCTTAGGCATGCTGCAAGGAGGCATGAGGACTGCCGATGTGGCCAGGGCAATAAATTGCAATGTCCGTACTGTGAGAAGCCTAAGACAGCACTACAGGTAGACAGGATGGACAGCTGATCATCCTCGCAGTGGCAGACCAAGTGCAACAACACCTGCACAGGATCGGTACATCCGAACATCACACCTGCGGGACAGGTACAGGATGACAACAACAACTGCCAGAGTTACACCAGGAACGCATAATCCCTCCATCAGTGCTCAGACTGTCCGCAATAGACTGAGAGAGGCTGGACTGAGAGCTTGTAGGCCTGTTGTAAAGGCAGGTCCTCATCAGACATCACCGGCAACAACGTCGACTATGGGCACAAACCCACCGTCGCTGGACCAGACAGGAGTGGCAAAAATTACTGTTCACTGACGAGTCGCGGTTTTGTCTCACCAGGGGTGATGGCCGGATTCGTATTTATCGTTGAAGGAATGAGCATTACACCGAGCCCTGTACTCTGGTGCGGGATCGATTTGGATGTGGAGGGTCCGTCATGGTCTGGGGCAGTGTGTCACAGCATCATCGGACTGAGCTTGTCGTCATTGCAGGCAATCTCAACGCTGTGCGTTACAGGGAAGACATCCTCCTCCCTCATGTGGTACCCTTCCTGCAGGCTCATCCTGACATGACCCTCCAGCATGACAATGCCAACAGCCATACTGCTAGTTCTGTGCGTGATTTCCTGCAAGACAGGAATGTCAGTGTTCTTCCATGGCCAGCGAAGAGCCCGGATCTCAATCCCAATGAGCACGTCGGAGACCTGTTGGATCGGAGGGTGAGGGCTAGGACCATTCCCCCCAGAAATGTCCGGGAACTTGCAGGTGCCTTGGTGGAAGAGTGGGGTAACAGCTCACAGCAAGAACTGGCAAATCTGGTGCAGTTCATGAGGAGGAGACCCACTGAGGTACTTAATGCAGCTGGTGGCCACACCAGATACTGACTGTTACTTTTGATTTTGACCCCCCCTTTGTTCAGGGACACATTTCTGTTAGTCAAATGTCTGTGGAACTTGTTCAGTTAATGTCTCAGTTGTTGAATCTTGTTATGTTCATACAAATATTTACACATGTAGAAAGAGGAGGAAGGGAAGCGCTACTAAGGTACACAATAGTACATTTTGGTAGATAGAAGGTGCTCTTTGGTCATCAAAAAGAAAGGAGGACCAAGGCACTCTTCACATAATTGATTAAAATGCCTTTATTAGTATGGCATGTTCAATAGAAACAACGTTTTTTTTAAACCTAAGCGTTTATTATTATTATTTTATAACACTCCTTCCGTGGCCTCCAACTGCTCTTAATTGCTAGTAAAACTAAATGCATGCTCTTCAACCGATTGCTGCCCGCACCCGCCCGCCCGCCCGACTAGCATCACTACTCTGGACGGTTCTGACTTAGAATATGTGGACAACTATAAATACCTAGGTGTCTGGCTAGACTGTAAACTCTCCTTCCAGACTCATATTAAGCATCTGCAATCCAAAATTAAATCTAGAATCGGCTTCCTATTTTGCAACAAAGCCTCCTTCACTCATGCTGCCAAACTTACCCTTGTAAAACTGACTATCCTACCGATCCTTGACTTCAGCGATGTCATTTACAAAATAGCCTCCAACACTCTACTCAGCAATCTGGATGTAGTCTATCACAGTGCCATCTGTTTTGTCACCAAAGCCCCATATATTACCCACCACTGCGACCTGTATGCTCTCATTGGCTGTCCCTCACTACATATTCGTCACCAAACCCACTGGCTCCAGGTCATCTATAAGTCTTTGCTAGGTAAAGCCCTGCCCTTATCTTATCTCACTGGTCACCATAGCAACACCCACCCGTAGCACTCGCTCCAGCAGGTATATTTCACTGGTCATCCCCAAAGCCAACACTTCCTTTGGCCACGTTTCCTTCCAGTTCTCCGTTGCCAATGACTGGAACGAATTGCAAAAATCACTGAAGCTGGAGTTTTATATCTCCCTCTCTAACTTTAAGCATCAGCTGTCAGAGCGGCTTACCAATCACTGTACCTGTACACAGTCAATCTCTAAATAGCACACCCAACTACCTCATCCCCATTTTGTTATTTATCCTCTTCCTCTTTTGCACCCCAGTATCTCTACTTGCACATCATCATCTGCACATCTATCACTCCAGTGTTAATGCTAAATTGTCATTATTTTGCCTCTATGGCCTATTTATTGCCTTACCTCCCTACTCTTATACATTTGCATACACTGTATATATAATTTTCTATTGTGTTATTGACTGGAAGTTTGTTTATATGTAACTCTGTGTTGTTGTTTTTGTCGCACTGCTTTACTTTATCTTGGCCAGGTCACAGTTGTAAATGAGAACTTGGGCTCAACTGGCCTACCTGGTTAAATAAAGGTGAAATAAATAAAATACAAAAAATCTGTGTACGCAACCAATAAACTTTGATTTCATTTTGATTTGGGAAGAAGTGCTCAACCAACACGAGTTGAGGTGCCACCAGAAAATGTGACAATTTAAAAGGCGAAACACTCGCTCATCATTAAAAACTTGTTTTATTTAAGCAAAAAGTAAAAGATTTAGATTGAACTTTGCTTAAAGAAAACACTGAGTTTGTAATGGTAAGTGAAAATTGCGCCTTTTCCTTTTCAATGGTTTAGTTAAATGACAAATAATAAAACTCTACATGATGATCACGATGAGTCTCATGGTATTTTTAAGTAAACCATGTTCATAAATCAATAATGTATGGATATCTCAAACCAACCCCTCTTCATCTACACTCAAGGACAAAATTAGCCTCTTACTGTCGTTCCGTTTGAAGGCCAGTTTGTCAAAAATCTTGTCCAATGTCGCCTTCACACCAGGTTCACTTGATGTGGCAAAAAAGGGTCACGTCACAAAATATGATTAACCATATTATTTGAAACAACACAAAACTATACTGATTAAACACAATAGGCTTGAAAGAAAGATGTCCATGTTAAAATAAATACTACCTTACTAAACCCCAATACAGTGAGTGGGGCATTGAAATGCTTCATGATTGTATCCATGGTTTGCACCATGCAGTCATTACAGGAAGTACAGTTATCCATCCGACCATCTGTTTCTCCTGCGGTAGATTATCCCATAGCAACGATTAAAACATTCCCAAACCAGAAACCGTGGATTGATGGCAGCATTCATGTGAAACTGAAAGAGCGAACCACTGCTTTTAATCAGGGCAAGGTGACCGGAAACATGACCGAATACAAACAGTGTAGCTATTCCCTCCGCAAGGCAATCAAACAAGCTAAGTGTCAGTATAGAGACAAAGTAGAATCTAAATTCAACGGCTCAGACACAAGAGGCATGTGGCAGGGTCTACAGTCAATCACGGATTACAAAAAGAAAACCAGCCCCGTCACGGACCAGGATGTCTTGCTCCCAGGCAGACTAAATAACTGTTTTGCCAGCTTTGAGGACAATACAGTGCCACTGACACGCCTGCAAACAAAACATGCGGACTCTCCTTCACTGCAGCCGACATGAGGAAAACATTTAAACGTGTTAACCCTCGCAAGGCTGCAGGCCCAGACGGAATCCCCAGCCACGCCCTCAGAGCATGCGCAGACCAGCTGGCTGGTGTGTTTACAGACATATTCAATCAATCCCTATCCCAGTCTGTTGTTCCCACATGCTTCAAGAGGGCCACCATTGTTCCTGTTCCCAAGAAAGCTAACGTAACTGAGCTAAACGACTTCCGCCCCGTAGCACTCACTTCCGTCATCATGAAGTGCTTTGAGCGACTAGTCAAAGGACCATATCACCTCCACCCTACCTGACACCCTAGACCCACTCCAATTTGCTTACCGCCCAAATAGGTCCACAGACGATGCAAACTCAACCACACTGCACACTGCCCTAACCCATTTCGACAAGAGGAATACCTATGTGAGAATGCTGTTCATCGACTACAGCTCGGCATTTAACACCATAGTACCCTCCAAGCTCGTCATCAAGCTCGAGACCCTGGGTCTCGACCCTGCCCTGTGCAACTGGGTACTGGACTTCCTGACGGGCCGCCCCCAGGTGGTGAGGGTAGGCAACAACATCTCCACCCCGCTGATCCTCAACACTGGGGCCCCACAAGGGTGCGTTCTGAGCCCTCTCCTGTACTCCCTGTTCACCCACGACTGCGTGGCCACGCACGCCTCCAACTCAATCATCAAGTTTGCGGACGACACAACAGTGGTAGGCTTGATTACCAACAACGACGAGACGGCCTACAGGGAGGAGGTGAGGGACCTTGGAGTGTGGTGTCAGGAAAATAACCTCACACTCAACGTCAACAAAACTAAGGAGATGATTGTGGACTTCAGGAAACAGCAGAGGGAACACCCCCCTATCCACATCAATGGAACAGTAGTGGAGAGGGTAGTAAGTTTTAAGTTCCGCGGCGTACACATCACAGACAAACTGAATTGGTCCACCCACACAGACAGCATCGTGAAGAAGGCGCAGCAGCGCCTCTTCAACCTCAGGAGGCTGAAAACATTTGGCTTGTCACCAAAAGCACTCACAAACTTCTACAGATGCACAATCGAGAGCATCCTGTCGGGCTGTATCACAGCCTGGTACGGCAACTGCTCCGCCCACAACCGTAAGGCTCTCCAGAGGGTAGTGAGGTCTGCACAACGCATCACCGGGGGCAAACTACCTGCCCTCCAGGACACCTACACCACCCGATGTCACAGGAAGGCCATAAAGATCATCAAGGACGACAACAACCACCCGAGCCACTGCCTGTTCACCCCGCTATCATCCAGAAGGCGAGGTCAGTACAGGTGCATCAAAGCTGGGACCGAGAGACTGAAAAACAGCTTATATCTCAAGGCCATCAGACTGTTAAACAGCCACCACTAACATTGAGTGGCTGCTGCCAACACACTGACTCAACTCCAGCCACTTTAATAATGGGAATTGATGGGAAATTATGTAAAATATATCACTAGCCACTTTAAACAATGCTACCTAATATAATGTTTACATACCCTACATTATTCATCTCATATGTATACGTATATACTGTACTCTATATAATCTACTGCATCTTTATGTAATACATGTATCACTAGCCACTTTAACTATGCCAATTTGTTTACATACTCATCTCATATGTATATACTGTACTCGATACCATCTACTGCATCTTGCCTATGCTGCTCTGTACCATCACTCATTCATATTTCTTTATGTACATACAGTGCCTTGCGAAAGTATTCGGCCCCCTTGAACTTTGCGACCTTTTGCCACATTTCAGGCTTCAAACATAAAGATATAAAACTGTATTTTTTTTTGTGAAGAATAAACAACAAGTGGGACACAATCATGAAGTGGAACGACATTTATTGGATATTTCAAACTTTTTTAACAAATCAAAAACTGAAAAATTGGGCGTGCAAAATTATTCAGCCCCTTTACTTTCAGTGCAGCAAACTCTCTCCAGAAGTTCAGTGAGGATCTCTGAATGATCCAATGTTGACCTAAATGACTAATGATGATAAATACAATCCACCTGTGTGTAATCAAGTCTCCGTATAAATGCACCTGCACTGTGATAGTCTCAGAGGTCCATTAAAAGCGCAGAGAGCATCATGAAGAACAAGGAACACACCAGGCAGGTCCGAGATACTGTTGTGAAGAAGTTTAAAGCCGGATTTGGATACAAAAATATTTCCCAAGCTTTAAACATCTCAAGGAGCACTGTGCAAGCGATAATATTGAAATGGAAGGAGTATCAGACCACTGCAAATCTACCAAGACCTGGCCGTCCCTCTAAACTTTCAGCTCATACAAGGAGAAGACTGATCAGAGATGCAGCCAAGAGGCCCATGATCACTCTGGATGAACTGCAGAGATCTACAGCTGAGGTGGGAGACTCTGTCCATAGGACAACAATCAGTCGTATATTGCACAAATCTGGCCTTTATGGAAGAGTGGCAAGAAGAAAGCCATTTCTTAAAGATATCCATAAAAAGTGTCGTTTAAAGTTTGCCACAAGCCACCTGGGAGACACACCAAACATGTGGAAGAAGGTGCTCTAGATGAAACCAAAATTGAACTTTTTGGCAACAATGCAAAACGTTATGTTTGGCGTAAAAGCAACACAGCTCATCACCCTGAACACACCATGCCCACTGTCAAACATGGTGGTGGCAGCATCAGGGTTTGGGCCTGCTTTTCTTCAGCAGGGACAGGGAAGATGGTTCAAATTGATGGGAAGATGGATGGAGCCAAATACAGGACCATTCTGGGAGAAAACCTGATGGAGTCTGCAAAAGACCTGAGACTGGAACAGAGATTTGTCTTCCAACAAGACAATGATCCAAAACATAAAGCAAAATCTACAATGGAATGGTTCAAAAATAAACATATCCAGGTGTTAGAATGGCCAAGTCAAAGTCCAGACCTGAATCCAATCGAGAATCTGTGGAAAGAACTGAAAACTGCTGTTCACAAATGCTCTCCATCCAACCTCACTGAGCTCGAGCTGTTTTGCAAGGAGGAATGGGAAAAAATTTCAGTCTCTCGATGTGCAAAACTGATAGAGACATACCCCAAGCGACTTACAGCTGTAATCGCAGCAAAAGGTGGCGCTACAAAGTATTAACTTAAGGGGGCTGAATAATTTTGCACGCCCAATTTTTCAGTTTTTGATTTGTTAAAAAAGTTTGAAATATCCAATAAATGTCGTTCCTCTTCATGATTGTGTCCCACTTGTTGTTGATTCTTCACAAAAAAATACAGTTTCATATCTTTATGTTTGAAGCCTGAAATGTGGCAAAAGGTCGCAAAGTTCAAGGGGGCCGAATACTTTCGCAAGGCACTGTATATGTACTTTATCCCCTTACACTTGTGTGTATAAGGTAGTAGTTTTGGAATTGTTAGCTAGATTACTTGTTGGTTATTACTGCATTGTCGGAACTAGAAGCACAAGCATTTCGCTACACTCGCATTAACATCTGCTAACCATGTGTATGTGACAAATAACATTTGATTTGATTTGATTTGAGTCTAGCCGAAGCTCATGGCAATAGTTCTGCATGAGAGAAGAGCGGCAGACTACTTACTATAAGACAACCCTTGTCTGCTGTTTGCTTTGTCTAATATACCAAATAAACAAATCAGAAAATTATTGATTTACCTTCAACACAGCAATGAATGGCACAAAGTTGACACTCTGTATTCCATTCTTGTACAAATCTAGAAAATAGGACTAGACCTGTCTAGATCAGTAAAGAGGAATATACCTGTCTAGATCACTAGAGAGGAATATACCTGTCTAGATCACTAGAGAGGAATATACCTGTCTAGATCAGTAGAGAGGAATATACCTGTCTAGATCACTAGAGAGGAATATACCTGTCTAGATCAGTAGAGAGGAATATACCTGTCTAGATCAGTAAAGAGGAATATACCTGTCTAGATCAGTAGAGAGGAATATACCTGTCTAGATCAGTAAAGAGGAATAGACCTGTCTAGATCAGTAGAGAGGAATATACCTGTCTAGATCAGTAAAGAGGAATAGACATGTCTAGATCAGTAGAGAGGAATATACCTGTCTAGATCAGTAAAGAGGAATAGACATGTCTAGATCAGTAGAGAGGAATATACCTGTCTAGATCACTAGAGAGGAATACACCTGGTTGTATCAGTGTAGATTGTCTTCTATGGATTGTACTGAACCCAGCTCAATAAAGCTATTCTACTTACCCTCTGGGGGCCGGTTGGACGTGTCCACTACAACAACCCCATTCCTAAAGAGGTTTTCAAAGACCTGTTTCAGAATCATGGCATCTGGGATATCCGTCACCTGTGAAGTGAAGTAACAACCAATACACTTAGATATTGCTCTATCCTGTGTAGGGCTGTCAAATTACTTAAATAATATAAATTAATAATAATTCAGTTAATGGCATGAGTTAATAGCGATTAATTACAATTTTAGAATTAGCAAAAATGTGCCCCTAAATAAACAATTCTACATTTAGAAAGCTGTGCTTTGAGTTATATGTATTTTATTTCACCTTTATTTAACCAGGTAGGCTAGTTGAGAACAAGTTCTCATTTACAACTGCGACCTGGCCAAGATAAAGCAAAGCAGTGCGACAAAAACAACAACACAGAGTTACACATGGGATAAACAAACATACAGTCAATAACACAATAGAAAAATCTGTATACAGTGTGTGCAAATTAAGTAAGGAGGTAAGACAATAAATTGGCCAATAGTGGCGAAGTAATTACAATTTAGCAATTTACACCAGAGTGATATATGTGCAGATGAGGATGTGCAAGAAGAAATACTGGTGTGCAAAAGAGCAGAACAACAAAAACAAATAGGGGGATGAGGTAGGTAGTTGGTTGGATGGGCTATTTACAGATGGACTGTGTACAGCTGCAGTGATCGGTAAGCTGCTCTGACAGCAGACACTTAAAGTTAGTGAGGGAGATACAAGTCTCCAACTTCAGTGATTTTTGCAATTTGTTCCAGTCATTGGCAGCAGAGAACTGGAAGGAAAGGCGGCCAAAGGAGGTGTTGGCTTTGGGGATGATCAGTGAAATATACCTGCTGGAGCGCGTGCTATGGGTGGGTATTGCTATGGGTGGGTATTGCTATGGTGACCAGTGAGCTGAGATAAGGTCGGAGCTTTACCTAGCAAAGACTTATAGATGACCTGGAGTCATTGGGTTTGGCGACGAATATGTAGCGAGGACCAGCCAACGAGAGCATACAGGTCGCAGTGGTGGGTAGTATATGGGGCTTTTCTGACAAAACAGATGGCACTGTGATAGATTGCATCCAATTTTCTGAGTAGAGTGTTGGAGGCTATTTTGTAAATGACATCGCTGAAGTCAAGGATCGGTAGGATAGTCAGTTTTACAAAGGTAAGTTTGGCAGCATGAGTGAAGGAGGCTTTGTTACAAAATAGGAAGTTGATTCTAGATTTAATTTTGGATTGGAGATGTTTAATGTGAGTCTGGAAGGAGAGTTTACAGCCTAGCCAGACACCTAGGTATTTATAGTTGTCCACATATTCTAAGTCAGAACTGTCCAGTGTAGGGATGCTAGTCAGGCGGGCAGGTGCAAGCAGTGATTGGTTGAAGAGCATGCATTTAGTTTTACTAGCAATTAAGAGCAGTTGGGAGGCCACGGAAGGAGAGTTGTTTGGCATTGAAGCTCGTCTGGAGGCTTGATGATTGGTTGACAAGTTGACAATCAGGTGTGCTTGTCCGGGACTACAAAGCTTGAAGAATTTTGAAAAGAATAACAGGCAAATTTTGCTCAATACAGGTGTGTAAAGCTCTTATGAGACTTACCCAAGAAGACTCACAGTTGTAATCGCTGCCAAAGGTGTTTCTAACATGGATTGACTCAGAGGGATGAATTCTTATCTAATCAAGGTATATTAGTTTTTTTATTTTCATTAATTTTAAAAAAATACAAATATTTCACAGTAGAGTATTGTGTGTAGATCATAGACAACAAATGATAATTCATTCCATTTTAATCCCACTTTTATAGCAAAGTGTGAAGAAATCCAGGGGGGTGTTGACTTTGTATAGGCGCTGTATTTGATGCTGTCAAAAACATTATGGGATGTTATACTATTTTTGGCCAGACAGCATCAGATACATGGCGTACATATAGAAATGACAGAGGGGCGCTGTTTCGCTTTCTCTGATGCTTTCTTCTGTGAGATAGTTTCAGCCACTTGTGAATTGAAGGACAGTTGGCGGTTGCACAGTGCACTGTTCATATGCTGGAATTATTTTGGATGAACCTGCGAAGCTAAGGACCTTGGGACTAAACACCTCCCTCTGCAACTGGATCCTGGACTTCCTGATGGGCCACCCCCAGGCGGTAAGGGTAGGCAACAACACATCTGCCACGCTGATCCTCAACACTGGGGCCACTCAGGGGTATGTGCTTAGACCCCTCCTGTACTGTCTGTTTACCCACAACTGCATGGACAAACGACTCCAACACCCTCATTAAGTTTGCTGACGACAAAACAGTGGTAGGCCTGATCAACGACAATGATGAGACATCCTATAGGGAGGTCAGAGAACTGGCAGTGTGGTGCCAGGGTAACCTTTCCCTCAATGTGAGCAAGACAAAGGTGCTGATCGTGGACTACAAGAAAAGGCTGGCCGAACAGGCCCCCATTAACATCAACAAACTATCATGGTCCAAATACACCAAGACAGTTGTGAAGAGGGCATGACAACACCTTTTCCCACTCAGGAGACTGAGAATACCTGGCATGGTACCCCAGATCCTCAAAAGGTTCTACAGCTGTACCATCGAGAGCATCCTGACCGGTTGCATCACCGCCTGGTGTGGTCTGACCATAAGGCGCTTGAGGGTAACACGTACCGCCCAGTACATCACTGGGGACAAGCTTCCTGCCATCCAGGACCTATATACTATGCGGAGTCAGAGAAAAGCCCCCAAAATTGTCAAAGACTCCAGTCACCCAAGTCATAGACTGTTTTCTCTGCTACCGCACGGCAAGCGGTCTGGGACCCAAATGCTCCTTAACAGCCTCTACCCCCAAGCCATAAAACTGCTGAACAATTAATCAAATGGCCACCGGATTATTTACATTGACACCCCCACTCGCTGTTTATTATCTATGCAGTTACTTCACCCCTACCTACATGTACAAATTACCTCGACTAACCTGTACCCCCGCACATTGACTCGGTACCCACTGTATATAGCCTCGTTATTTTACTTTCTATAATTTTTTACTTAATTTGGTAAATATTTTCTTCAACTGCACTGTTGGTTAAGGACTTGTAAGTAAGCATTTCACGGTAAGGTCTACACCTGTTGTATTCGGCACATGTGACTAATAATGATTTGAAGGTGACCTACTTTTTGAACTGATTCGTTTCAAAATCTGGTGAAAACACCATGGTTGTGTTCATGGCACATTAAAAGGCAATTCAATTTTACAGTTAAATTACATATCTTTACAGTAAATCCCATACATTTGTTAAGACATGCCTCTGCCTGGCGCCACTGTACATTATTGAATGTGTTTTGTTAGTGTGCACACCCGTTTCTAAAATCAAAGTGCATGCATAGGAATCCGATTACCTTCGAAAAAGATGGACGTAGGCTGGTTGCTGTATTTATAATTTTATTAAACAGTAACATGCGAAACAGAACAGCCAGAGGAATTACACAAAAGACAGAAAACTAAATACAAATCCACATAACAAATACCGACATGTAGCAAATACATTTTTTTGACATTTTGTATACGTTTGAATGATTCCAAATAGTTCTCCAAATCAGATACAAAAATTAAATGTGCTTTTTCTTCATAAAATGATTTGTGTATGAAAATAAAGATATTTAAGATATTTATAACATACCGACATGCAATTGCGGAAACACTGTAGTAAAACAATGTCAAACTTAGATATTTCAATGGTTGAATGCATTATGTTTCCAAGACATAGTTTTTCATCAGTCCAGAACACCTCACTATGAAACAATGACAGAATAAGTGTTCAACAGATTCCGTTTCTAGCTCACAAAAACTTTATTCACTGGTAACATCAGGTATATATTTAGAAATCAAGCTATTACACGGGTATAACCTATGGATAATCTGAAAGGAGATCTCCTTTACTTTATTGGTCACCATACCTTTGTTGGAGTGAGCCAAGCACGGTGCCAGTTTACATCAAACGATGAAGTCCAACAAAATATAGCAGAGGGGATATAATTCCTGTAGAAAATATCCCTTAATAAACTATTGTTGAAGTTCTTATCTAGTAACCCTATGCTATTCATCTGGATATAGCTTACAAAAGATGTTCCAAAATATGCATTATTCTGAAGTAAATATTTTATCCCACAAGGTATAGATTTTATAACAGTGTCATATTCCTTGCTTGAAACCTCAAAGTGGTATCTTTCCATTAATTCTCTCAGGGTAAATAGATTCCCACTAATACTAAGTAATTGGTTGACAAGGACAATGTTGTTCGAGAACCGAAGCTGGTTGCTGTAACCTCGTAGGGTTTTGTGCATTTTATCCAAGGTCTGAGCCACGGCTTTCTGATGCGGGTCCTCTCGCAGCGCCCAGTCCATGACCAGACTGGTGTAGTGCTCCAGCGGTCCGCTGTACGCTGCGGCGGCATTGCTGTCTTCTGCAGCAGTCTGGAGAGCATCTCCATCTGTCGAGTAGCCTGACCAGTAGACAAGACCACGGAATTAACGTTAACATCCTGATGCTGTGGAAGTAAGATATATAGCTAGACCCCTGTGGAGGTTTAACGTTACGTGTTTAGAGGAGCAAAAACTGTTATCCAGTTAACGTTACGAAGTTAGCAAGAAAGCTGTCCAAAGATTTGTCAGCGATTCGTTATTCCCTCGTCTCAAAAAGGTACGTTTGTCAGCACCGTAACAATGCAGCTAGCTAGCTAGCTATTGATGTCATTATAATAATGGCTGATTTATGTGCTTGTTGCCAGTTAATTAGTTAGCCAGCCTGACTGGACGAGTCTGGAATGAAATTAAGTTTGACAGGTTAAGGTAACTAGCTAACTTTAGCTATACTAACTATTAACTAACTGTCAGTTGATACTCATTTGAAACGACACACCAAAATAATAACAAAGTGATACCAAAATAATATTCTCACCTCATCTGGAAGTTTCTGTCACACCGTTACATATCGTTGTCGAGGAACAGGACTGCTCTTTCAGTAGAAGTCTAATGATGGGCGACATTTTTGACGACAACATGCACGTCGCCATTTTGGCTTCAAATGCAACTTTATTGAATCAGAAAAAAATTAACAAAATTATTCTTAAGTGAGCCAGGAGAGGGCCGTATTTCTCATTTAGTTAAGGACTGCAGTTCACATTATGCTTATTTTTTTCATGAATAAAGAATAAAGTAGCTTACTAAATATGCATTTTTTTTTTGCAGTGTTGGTCTATTTGATCTCAATTGGCAATGAATGGCATTGGCAGTAATAGTCTATGGGCCAGACCCCTAAATTCGTGAAGATGCCTCATAGTGATTTTCTTGGTCTATTATGTCCCTAGTTGGAACATGTGTGATAGCAGTGCAGCAATGGCAGCTTTCTCTGTGTTATCACTCTTTATTTCATCCCTCCATCTCATTCATTTTTCCCATAGGGATTTTACTATGACAAAACAATGTCAGTATACAAGTTATTTCCCACATATACCCATTAATCAGATATAATTGAAAAGCTAAGATTAACAGCTATCCATCAGATACAATTTCGGGAATGTTCACGTCAACAGAACTTTGACATTTGACCTCTAGTGTACATATCAGAATGACCTGTATAAATTGCTTTAAAAAGGAAACCCTGGTTTTGAAAGTTCATGAAATTATGTTTCAACCGATGTACAGTGCCTTCAGAAGGTATTCGTACCCATTGACTTATTTTGCCTGTGCCTAGTTCCATTCCGCTTATTTTTGATCCTGAATAACCATATGCCAGTCATAAGTCCCAATGAGGGTGTTTTGTCCTGTTGGTGCATTCATCACAGTCATCAGTCCCAGTCTCCCGAGTGGCACAGCAGTCTAAGGCATTACATCTCAGTGCTTGAGGTGTCACTACAGACACCCTTGTTCGAATCCAGGCTGTATCACAACCAGACGTGATTGGAAGTCCCATAGGGCGGCACACAATTGTCCCAGCGTCGTCCGGGTTTGGCCAGTGTAGGACATCATTGTAAATAAGAATTTGTTCTTAACTGACTTGCCTAGTTAAATAAAAACATCTGCGATATAGCATTGGGTTAGGTACATATTTGTCATCAATGTGTGTACATTTACAAGGGTAATGAAATGGTCAATTTTAGGAAATGTTACTTAACATACTATTTATAAGTAGAATGGAATGGTCTGCCTTGTGTGTTAGGATTGTGAGCTTTGACACTCTTATGTAGGTGTCATAACCAACCATAAAATATTGCAATATACTGGTATGTCACAACATATGTGTCATTACAGTGTTATGACAATGCTATGACATGGTTATGACCGTGTTATGACACTAGGTGTCCAATAAAGTGTTACCAAAAGGGTCAATGCAGATAGTCCTGGTCGCTACAGTATTTGGTTAACTATTAAACTAACTACAGTATTTAGCAGTCTTATGGTTTGGGGGAAGAAGTTGTTCAGGACTGTTGGTTCCAGACTTGGTACATCGGTACCGCTTGCGGTGACTTGGGTGGCTGGAGTCTTTGACACTTTTTAGGGCCTTTCTCTGACACCACCTGGTATAGAGGTCCTGGATGGCAGAGAGCTCGGTCCTAGTGATGTACTGTGCTGTACGCACTACTCTCTGTAGCACTTTGCGGACGGATGCCAAGCAGTTGCTATACCAAGCGGTGCTATACCAAGCGGTGATGCAGCCAGTCAAGATGCTCTCAATGGTGCGTGCCAAATTTTTTCAGCCTTCTGAGGGCGAAGAGGCGTTGTTGTGCACTCTTCACGACTGTGTCGGTGTGTGTGGACCATGATAGATCCTTAGTGATGTGGACACAGAGGAACTTGAAGCTCTCGACACACTCCACTACAGCTCCGTCGATGTGAATAGTGACGTGCTCAGCCCTCCGTTTCCTGTAGTCCACGATCAGCTCCTTTGTCTTGCTGACGTTGAGGGAGAGGTTGTTATTCTGCCAACACACTACCAGGTCTCTGACCTCCTCCCTATAGGCTGTCTCATCGTCATCGGTGATCAGGCCTACCACCGTTGTGTCATCTACAAACTTAATGATGGTGTTGGAATTGTGCGCGGCCACGCAGTCGTGGGTGAACAGGGAGTACAGGTTGGAGACGAAGCACGCCCCCTGAGGGGCCACCGTGTCGGGTCAGCGTGGCAGATGCGTTGTTGCCTACCCTCAACACCTGGGGGTGGCCCGTCAGGAAGTTCAGGATCCAGTTGCAGAGGGAGGTGTTCAGTCACAGGGTCCTTAGCTTAGTGATGACCTTGGAGGCCAATATGGTGTTGAACTCTGAGCTGAAGTCAATGAACTGCATTCTCACATAGGTGTTCTTCTTGTCCAGGTGGGAAAGGGCAGTGTGGAGTGGGAATAGGAGTGGGTCCAGGGTGTCTGGGATGATGGTGTTGATGTGAGCCATGACCAGCCTTTCAAAGCATTTCATGGTTACAGATATGAGTGCTACGTGGTGATAGTCATTTAGACAGGTTACCTTGGGGTTCTTGGGCACAGGGACTATAGTGGTCTGCTTGAAACATGTAGGTACAGTGGGGCAAAAAAGTATTTAGTCAGCCACCAATTGTGCAAGTTCTCCGACCTAAAAAGATGACAGAGGCCTGTAATTTTCATCATAGGTGCACTTCAACTATGACAGACAAAATGAGGGGAAAAAATCCAAAAAATCACATTGTAGGATTTTTTATGAATTTATTTGCAAATTATGGTGGAAAATAAGTATTTGGTCAATAACAAAAGTTTATCTCAATACTTTGTTATATACCCTTTGTTGGCAATGACAGAGGTCAAACGTTTTCTGTAAGTATTCACAAGGTTTTCACACACTGTTGCTGGTATTTTGGCCCATCCCTCCATGCAGATCTCCTCTAGAGCAGTGATGTTTTGGGGCTGTTGCTGGGCAACACGGACTTTCAACTCCATCCAAAGATTTTCTATGGGGTTGAGATCTGGAGACTGGCTAGGCCACTCCAGGACCTTGAAATGCTTCTTACGAAGCCACTCCTTCATTGTCCGGGCGGTGTGTTTGGGACCATTGTCATGTTGAAAGACCCAGCCACGTTTCATCTGCAATGCCCTTGTGGATGGAAGGAGGTTTTCACTCAAAATCTCACGATATATGGCCCCATTCATTCTTTCCTTTACACGGATCAGTCGTCCTGGTCCCTTTGCAGAAAAACAGACCCAAAGCATGATGTTTCCACCCCCATGCTTCACAGTAGGTATGGTGTTCTTTGGATGCAACTCAGCATTCTTTTTCCTCCAAACACGACGAGTTGAGTTTTTACCAAAAAGTTATATTTTGGTTTCATCTGATCATATGACATTCTCCCAATCTTCTTCTGGATCATCCAAATGCTCTCTAGCAAACTTCAGACGGGCCTGGACATGTACTGGCTTAAGCAGGGGGACACGTCTGGCACTGCAGGATTTGAGTCCTCCCAGCCTGGTGCAGGTCTACAATTTTGTTTCTGGTGTCCTTTGACAGCTCTTTGATCTTGGCCATAGTGGAGTTTGGAGTGTGACTGTTTGAGGTTGTGGACAGGTGTCTTTTATACTGATAACAAATTCAAACAGGTTCCATTAATACAGGTAACGAGTGGAGGACAGAGGAGCCTCTTCAAGAAGGTCTGTGAGAGCCAGAAATCTTGCTTGTTTGTAGGTGAACAAATACTTATTTTCCACCATAATTTGCAAATAAATTCATTAAAAATCCTACAATGTGATTTTCTGGATTTTTTCTCTCATTTTGTCTGTCATAGTTGAAGTGTACCTATGATGAAAATTACAGGCCTCTTTCATCATTTTAAGTGGGAGAACTTGCACAATTGGTGGCTGACTAAATACTTTTTTGCCCCACTGTATTATAGACTGGATAAGGGAGAGGTTTAAAATGTCAGTGAAGACACTCGCCAGCTGGTCAGCACATGCTCTGAGTACACATCCTGGTCATTTGTCTGGTGAATGTTAACCTGTTTCAAGGTCTTACTCACATCGGCTACAGAGAGCTTGATTACACAGTCGTCCGGAACCGCTGGTGCTCTCATGCATGGTTCAGTGTTGCTTGCCTTGGAAGTGAGCATTGAAAGCATTTAGCTCATCTGGTAGGCTTGCATCACTGGGTAGCTCGCGGCCGGGTATCTCTTTGTAAACCGTGATAGTGTGCAAGCCCTGCCATATCTAACGAGCGTCAAAGCCGGTGTAGTAGGAGTTGATCTTAGTCCTGTATTGACACTTTGCCTGTTTGATGGTTTGTCAGAGGGCGTAGCAGGATTTCTTATAAGCGTCCGGATTAGTGTCCCGCTCCTTGAACGCGACAGCTCTAGCCTCTAGCTCTCAGTGCGGATGTTCTGTAGCTTAGTACCACTTTCATATTGAGCGCGTTAGAATGGTCAGGATGGAATGGTCAGGCAGGCGGGTATGGACTCCAGAAAATAGGCAAGGGTCAAAACCGGGAGGACTAGCAAAAAACGAATAGAAGCAAGTACGGGAAAACACGTTGGTTGACTTGAAAAACATACAAGACGAACTGGAAAATAAGTGACACCTGGAGGGGGTGGAGACAATCACTAGGACAGATGAAACAGATCAGGGTGTGACACCTCTAGTTGCACACGTGACATGCTGGTAGAAATAAGGTAAGACGGATTTTAGTTTTCCTATAAAATGTAGTGGGAAAGCTATGTTTTTGGATTGTATGTTTAGTGATAGAAGCACCAAATTGCACACACATAGCTAGAACAGGGTTTTAAAAATATTTGTGGATACAAGGCCAATATGGCCGCCAAACAACTCAATGGGGTCGTATCGGATCAATTTCACATGACCATACCTGTATGAAATATAATGGTGGTATGCCCAATAATATCTTAAAATGTTCATAGGGATGTAGAATACACAACCAGGTGTGCCAGCTATATTAAGATCTTAAATTATTCACATAATTGTGGTAAGACTGTGCCCAAAAAACTGGACAAATCGCTGATTTCTGAAGCCTACCACTCTAGAAATGGACACAAGCAATAGATTGACAATGACTTTAAACATGGGATGGGATAATATTATGTTCCTGGGATGATATCACCTCAGTGACTGCATTCTGAAACACACTCACACCAACACACACTAGTGCTGAGCGATTAACCAGAAAGAATGTTCTTTTTCATTTTTTAAACAACTAATTGACCAATGTCGGTTAAATTATTTGAATTAAAGCCTCCGGATTGCCGCAGCGGTCTAAGGCACTGTATCGCAATGCTAGAGGCGTCACTACAGATCCGAGTTCGATCCCGGGCTGTGTCACAGCCGGCCGCTACAGGGAGACCCATGAGGCGGCAGACAATTGGCCCAGCGTCGTCCGGGTTAGGGGAGGGTTTGGGCGACTCCTTGTGGCGGTCTGGCGCATGCACACTGACTTCAGTCTGCAGCTGTGCGGTGTTTCCTCCGACACATTGGTGCGGGTGGCTTCTGGGTTAAGTGTGCAGTGTGTTAAGAAGCCGTGTGGGTTGTCGACCTTTGCCTCTCTCGAGTCCGTCCGTAAGGGAGATGCAGCGATGGGACAAGACTGTAACTACCAATTGTATATCACAAATTGTAAAAAAAAATGTATGAAAAAATATTTTTCATCTATTTTTTTACATTTGAATTACATTTCATTCTGTATTTTCCATGAGCTCAATGCAGTTTCTTTACAGATAGGCTAAATCAGATCAAGCCCGAACTGTGCGATGTAGTTGTAGTTTACAACAGGCCAATAGTCTACATAGTTTAGCGCAGAAAAAGTGGAAATGAACTACATTGACCGTAATCCATAGCGCACCTATTGTCCGGTCTGTGTGTTTATTTTATGCCTGCTATGTTAGAGAGAGAGAGAGAGAGCGACTGAACAATGCGCGATCAAGGGGGATTTAGAGCAGTTGCTCAAGGTACTGTACATGTATCTTTAACAGAAAATACATCTAAGTGATTGATCATTGGTATTAAACTACTAAAATAGTGATTTTGTCAGGCAGCAGCTTTAGAGATGAGATGATGACTTGGAATGAAATTATAAAGTAATTAAATAAAACAAATGTAATATACACAAGTATACCAGACATTAAGGACACCTTCCTAATATTGAGTTGCAGCACCCCCTCCCTTTTGCCCTCAGAACAGCCTCAATAGTCGGGACATGGACTCTACACGGTGTTGAAAGTGTTCCACAGGGATGCTGGCCCATGTTGACTCTACATGGTGTTGAAAGTGTTCCACAGGGATGCTGGCCCATGTTGACTCTACATGGTGTTGAAAGTGTTCCACAGGGATGCTGGCCCATGTTGACTCCAATGCTTCCCACAGTTGTGTCAAGTTGGCTGGATGTCCTTTGGGTGGTGGACCATTCTTGATACACACAGGAAACTGTTGAGTGGGAAAACCCCAGCAGCGTTGCAGTTCTTGACACAAACCGGTGCGCCTGGCACCTACTACCATACCCCTGTTCAAAGGCACTTAAATCTGTTGTCCTGCCCATTCACCCTCTGAATGGCACACATACACAATCCATGTCTCAGTTGTCTCAAGGCTTAAACATCATTCTTTAACCTGTCTCCTCCCCTTCATCTACACTGATTGAAGTGGATTTAACAAGTGACCTCAATAAGGGATCATATCTTTCACCTGAATTCACCTGGTCAGTCTATGTCATGGAAAGAGCAGGTGTTCCTAATGTTTTGTCCACTCAGTATACACAACAACTGAAATATTTAATTAAAGTAATGTGAATAAGTGATGGTTAAGAAGTGATAAGCAGTAATGGACGGTCCCTACCATCATGTGACTTTATTCATTATATTATTCTGTGTTGTTACAGCATTCAACCCACATAATGGATAGTGCTTTAAAATTGAAACCGAACCGACCTAAAAAAGCACTAATCGCGGGGCACACACACACACACACACACACATATCTATGTACACTCTCAACACTTTCAAATGAATTCCTATTGTAATTAGCGGTTGGTTTGAGGGTGTCTTCTATACTAATTATACATCCACCCAGTTTTGGGCCTGAGTATCAAGCAGCAAGACATGGGAGATACAGCCGGCAGGGTGTTACAGGCTTGTTGCCATGACAACAGGAGAATGTTTCCCAGCACTGGCAGACACACACACACACACACCATTACAGTGGAATCCGCCTTGCTTGGAGATTCCGCTCTGCGGTGCAGTTGAAGACATTTAGAAGCAGGCAAAGACACAGACAGGACAGAGGATGATTCAATAGGAGAACCACTGAAAAGGGACATACTCTCCAATCCTCATTCATTCTGATGGTGTGTGCATACCGCCTCTGTTTCGTCCCTTTATTTTCTGTTGTCTTTGTCTGCACAAAGGAAGGATGAAGCATGCTGCATGCTAATGCTATGTTTAAACCACTGTAATGATTCAGCATGGCCTGTGTGTCTAGCCTTCTGCGCTCTACATATGAGACATGCATGTTGATGTTGTTTTCATCAGTTGGCTAGGCTGGCTCTTGAGGCTGCTGCTTTTCTAAGATTATGGTGAGCGCTGTCATCGTAATGCTAATTCATAGCTGTGTAGCCATGGTGAAGTCAATCCCCCCCCCCCCCCTTCCTCTGCCACTGCTGAATGCATTAGTGTAATGAGGAGTCTGAAGCCAGCCAGCCTGTGTGCCGTGCAGCAGAGACGAGAGGAGCAGAGAGAAAACACAGCACAGCAGCTAAAGGCAAGATGGCTTCAACAGCCTGCTGAGGCAGTGTGCAGGGTTTAGAACCTTCTTCTGCTATTCTGGAATCTAACCGGGATCTAAGAAGGGAAGCGCTTGGTTCTCAAGCGTTCTAGATCAAAGGAGATCAGGTAATGGAAGCTCTGGGAGACAAGCAGACAGAATGTTGGGGTTCATGCACATTGAGGATAGGATGGACTGGATGGTGGAACTGCCACTGTTTTTTTATTATGTGCCATGCAGTCTTCAATTAATATAATTATTTCTCGCTTTGTGTTTCCCTCCTTCCTGTGTCTCCCTCCAGCTCCAATGAGTGTACCTGCAGCAGCACAGAAAGCAGACAGCAACAGTGAAATGCAGTCGCCTGCAGTGTCTCCCTCCTTCCTCCCCAGCCAGCCAGGAAAGATTCCAGGCAGGAAGAGGGGGAGACCCCCACTACATCGCAAGATGGATTTTCCAACCCGCTATCCTGAATCCCTCCCTCCCCTCAAAGTGCCCAAGAAGAGGGGAAGAAAACCTGGCTTCAAGGTCAGTGTCAGGGATGGGAGGAGAGAGAAAGAAGAGGGTATTAGAGGAGGGGATGGAAGGAGAGAGAGGGGAGGGGATGGGTGGAGAGAGAAAGGGGAGGGGATGGGATTGGAGGAGAGGGAAAGGGGAGGGGATGGGATTGGAGGAGAGTGAAAGGGGAGGGGATGGGATTGGAGGAGAGGGGAAAGGGGAGGGGGTGGGATTGGAGGAGAGGGAACGGGGAGGGGATGGGATTGGAGGAGAGGGAACGGGGAGGGGATGGGATTGGAGGAGAGGGAAAGGGGAGGGGATGGGATTGGAGGAGAGGGAAAGGGGAGGGGATGGGATTGGAGGAGAGGGAAAGGGGAGGGGATGGGATTGGAGGGGATGGAAAGAGATAGAAAGGGGAGGGGATGGGAATGGAGGAGAGGGAAAGGGGAGAGAAAAAGGGGCTAGGATGGGATGGGAGAGAAAAAGAGGGGGGGGGGTGGGATCGGAGGAGAGAGAAAGGGGAGGGATGGGATTGGAGGAGAGGGAACGGGGAGGGGATGGGATTGGAGGAGAGGGGATGGGATTGGAGGAGCGAGAAATGAGAGGGGATGGGATTGGAGGAGAGGGAAAGGACAGAGGATGGGATTGGACGAGAGGGAAAGGAGAGGGGATGGGATTGGATTGGACGAGAGGGAAAGGAGAGGGGATGGGATTGGAAGAGAGGGAAAGGAGAGAGGATAGGATTGGAGGAGAGGGAAAGGAGAGAGGATGGGATTGGACGAGAGGGAAAGGAGAGGGGATGGGATTGGACGAGAGGGAAAGGAGAGAGGATGGGATTGGAGGAGAGGGAAAGGAGAGGGGATGGGATTGGAGGAGAGGGGATGGGATTGGAGGAGAGAGAAAGGGGAGGGGCCAGTGGGGATGCAGGATGTTAATAAAATACATATGATGATGTAGCTTGACAGACTTAACTTCATTTATATTTAGTGGGAGTAATATATAACATGAGGTAGCCTTTGTTTGTTTAATTGAAAACAGTTTTAATTGATATTCCGATTGGTCCTGTATATGCCTAGCAAAATTAAATGCTTGGCAAATATTGCAATATGAAGAGGGGAGAAGTTTCTGAGTAAAAATATCAATGTGTAGATTTCTGTTGAGTGTTTATGAATGCCAATTGAGAACCGTCATTTTTTAGTCTATTGTTGCTATCTCAGACTGTATGGCATGGCGCTTGCAACAAGAGGGTTGTGGGTTCGATTCCCGTGGGCCACCCATATGTAAAAATGTATGCACGCGTGACTCATTCGCTTTGGACAAACGCGTATGCTAAATTGCATGTATTATTTACAATTAGATACTGAGATCCAACCCCCTGTCTTCCTGCAGCTGAAGCCCAGGATGGTGCTGAATCCCCTGGCCATCTCTCCTCCCAGCAGCACCCCAGAACCAGACATGAGCTCCATCCCCCAGGATGCTGCTACCATCCCCCACTCTGCCACGCCCCAGGTGCTCACAGGTAACTATACCCACTCTGCCACGCCCCAGGTGCTTACAGTTAACTATACCCACTCTGCCACGCCCCAGGTGCTCACAGTTAACTATACCCACTCTGCCACGCCTTAGGTGCTCACAGTTAACTAAACCCACTCTGCCACGCCCCAGGTGCTCACAGTTAACTATACCCACTCTGCCACGCCCCAGGTGCTCACAGTTAACTATACCCACTCTGCCACGCCCCAGGTGCTCACAGGTAGGCCCCACCCCCACTCTGCCACGCCCCAGGTGCTCACAGGTAGGCCCCACCCCCACTCTGCCACGCCCCTGGGGCCTCATTTTTCAACCGTGTGTAAATGTTGTACAAATTTCTGGCGTATGTGGAGATTGTAGGATTTGCATGCACAACAAATTCTTGGGATTTATCAAACTGTCGTACGCAACATATACACATGTTTTCATTGATAAATCAGAGCCATACTATATTTGTACTACAAACCCGCCTGGAAAACGCCCTTCATTCACCTTTTATGGGAACAAAAACACCCTCATTTGCTGTATGATTTGGGACTGTTGGAACTGGGCCATGACAGTTTCTAAAAGAAAGCACAATAGCTTAATGTTATCACATTTCTATCCAGTTGTGGGCAGAATGTTTTCATCTTTTGCAGTAACCTTTTTTCAAACTAAGAATGCATGCCGCCAATAGCAAGTGCCCAACACTGACCTCACATCCTCGATGATTGATCGTCTGTTCAAACAATAAATAAATAAATGCTACACTTCTTTTGTTTGTCAATAGATCATTGTGTTAATATCACCTGTCTTGGTATAGTCTCTGAGATTAAATAGACAATGATGTTGCGCTCCTACGAAGGATGCGATCTTACCGTTAGGCTACGTTTGAATGTTTTTCCTAGCAACGCTTGATTATAATTCCCTTGTGTCAAACACTCAAAACAACAGTATTGACTTGTAATACAATTCTTCAACCACTAGAAGTTGACACTTTCCCGTCAAATTCTAATTTGATAACTACCAACCTTTGCGGGAAAAGTGGTGCACGAAGGTTGTCTTTTTTGTGCTCATCTGATAAACAAGGCCCTAGGCGCCCACAGAGTTTGCCTCACTTTTCCAATGTCTCCCTCCATAATGCTTTGTCTGGTGAAACATCTTGGGTGTTATGAAAAGTCATGTTGGTAATCACATTTCAAATGTAATTTGTATTCTGGTAGTTATAAGCATGTACTCGTTAGTTTAAGGAAAGCAACGTCACCAAAGTAGCCGACCTAAGTATCTGTGTCTCCTCTGTCCCTCCTGCTGTGTGTCCTGCAGTGTGTATCTATGTACATCAAACAGGTTGACATGGTTACTAACCCTCGCTCCTACATCATCAAACAGGTGGACATGGTTACTAACCCTCGCTCGTACATCATCAAACAGGTGGACATGGTTACTAACCCTCGCTCCTACATCATCAAACAGGTGGACATGGTTACTAACCCTCGCTCCTACATCATCAAACAGGTGGACATGGTTACTAACCCTCGCTCCTACATCATCAAACAGGTGGACATGGTTACTAACCCTCGCTCGTACATCATCAAACAGGTGGACATGGTTACTAACCCTCGCTCCTACATCATCAAACAGGTGGACATGGTTACTAACCCTCGCTCCTACATCATCAAACAGGTTGACATGGTTACTAACCCTCGCTCCTACATCATCAAACAGGTGGACATGGTTACTAACCCTCGCTCCTACATCATCAAACAGGTGGACATGGTTACTAACCCTCGCTCCTACATCATCAAACAGGTTGACATGGTTACTAACCCTCGCTCCTACATCATCAAACAGGTGGACATGGTTACTAACCCTCGCTCCTACATCATCAAACAGGTGGACATGGTTACTAACCCTCGCTCCTACATCATCAAACAGGTTGACATGGTTACTAACCCTCGCTCCTACATCATCAAACAGGTTGACATGGTTACTAACCCTCGCTCCTACATCATCAAACAGGTGGACATGGTTACTAACCCTCGCTCCTACATCATCAAACAGGTGGACATGGTTACTAACCCTCGCTCCTACATCATCAAACAGGTGGACATGGTTACTAACCCTCGCTCCTACATCATCAAACAGGTGGACATGGTTACTAACCCTCGCTCCTACATCATCAAACAGGTGGACATGGTTACTAACCCTCGCTCCTACATCATCAAACAGGTGGACATGGTTACTAACCCTCGCTCGTACATCATCAAACAGGTTGACATGGTTACTAACCCTCGCTCGTACATCATCAAACAGGTGGACATGGTTACTAACCCTCGCTCGTACATCATCAAACAGGTTGACATGGTTACTAACCCTCGCTCGTACATCATCAAACAGGTGGACATGGTTACTAACCCTCGCTCGGAAATCATCAAACAGGTGGACATGGTTACTAACCCTCGCTCGTACATCATCAAACAGGTGGACATGGTTACTAACCCTCG
This sequence comes from Oncorhynchus mykiss, assembly GCF_013265735.2. Classification (NCBI taxonomy): domain Eukaryota; kingdom Metazoa; phylum Chordata; class Actinopteri; order Salmoniformes; family Salmonidae; genus Oncorhynchus; species Oncorhynchus mykiss. Next base: position 37,049,123 of record NC_048589.1, read on the forward strand.
CTCCTACATCATCAAACAGGTGGACATGGTTACTAACCTCGCTCCTACATCATCAAACAGGTGGACATGGTTACTAACCCTCGCTCCTACATCATCAAACAGGTGGACATGGTTACTAACCCTCGCTCCTACATCATCAAACAGGTGGACATGGTTACTAACCCTCGCTCCTACATCATCAAACAGGTGGACATGGTTACTAACCCTCGCTCCTACATCATCAAACAGGTGGACATGGTTACTAACCCTCGCTCCTACATCATCAAACAGGTGGACATGGTTACTAACCTTCGCTCGTACATCATCAAACAGGTGGACATGGTTACTAACCCTCGCTCCTACATCATCAAACAGGTGGACATGGTTACTAACCCTCGCTCGTACATCATCAAACAGGTGGACATGGTTACTAACCCTCGCTCCTACATCATCAAACAGGTGGACATGGTTACTAACCCTCGCTCGTACATCATCAAACAGGTTGACATGGTTACTAACCCTCGCTCGTACATCATCAAACAGGTGGACATGGTTACTAACCCTCGCTCGGAAATCATCAAACAGGTGGACATGGTTACTAACCCTCGCTCGTACATCATCAAACAGGTGGACATGGTTACTAACCCTCGCTCCTACATCATCAAACAGGTGGACATGGTTACTAACCTCGCTCCTACATCATCAAACAGGTGGACATGGTTACTAACCCTCGCTCCTACATCATCAAACAGGTGGACATGGTTACTAACCCTCGCTCCTACATCATCAAACAGGTGGACATGGTTACTAACCCTCGCTCCTACATCATCAAACAGGTGGACATGGTTACTAACCCTCGCTCCTACATCATCAAACAGGTGGACATGGTTACTAACCCTCGCTCCTACATCATCAAACAGGTGGACATGGTTACTAACCTTCGCTCGTACATCATCAAACAGGTGGACATGGTTACTAACCCTCGCTCCTACATCATCAAACAGGTGGACATGGTTACTAACCCTCGCTCGTACATCATCAAACAGGTGGACATGGTTACTAACCCTCGCTCCTACATCATCAAACAGGTGGACATGGTTACTAACCTTCGCTCGTACATCATCAAACAGGTGGACATGGTTACTAACCCTCGCTCCTACATCATCAAACAGGTGGACATGGTTACTAACCCTCGCTCCTACATCATCAAACAGGTTGACATGGTTACTAACCCTCGCTCGTACATCATCAAACAGGTGGACATGGTTACTAACCCTCGCTCCTACATCATCAAACAGGTTGACATGGTTACTAACCTTCACTCCTACATCATCAAACAGGTTGACATGGTTACTAACCCTCGCTCCTACATCATCAAGTAGTACTAACCCACGCTCTCTCCACTCTTGTGTATCCTGCAGTGTGTATCTACATCAACAAGCATGTCAACATGGGTCCTAACCTGGACAGGAAGAAGCTGCAGCAGCTCCCAGATCATTTTGGGCCTGACAGGCCCTCGGTGGTGCTGCAGCAGGCCGTCCAGGGGTGCATCGACAGCGCCTTCCAGCAGAAAGCCGTGTTCACTCTCCTCACACAGGGCTACGGAGGGGAGAAAATATCAGGTATAACTAGGGCCACGTGCTTTGGTTAATCATGTCACATGACCTGGATTTGAACCTTTTATGTTAAGCCTTTTCCAGAAATGAGAATTAGACCAAAAATGAAAGCATTTGTCTGAGAATTGGTGCTTGGACCATCTGACATACAAATAAAAAGAGACAGTTTGATGAAAAAGCTTTGAATAAAGGTTAGAAAATGACATGATTAACCATAACACAGGCCACTAGGAAAATACCACAGACCCACCTATTGTACAGTGTCACTGAGATTTTGGTTTTGTATTTAATCATTTTATTCGTAGCAACTGGCCTGAGGGAAATGATAGAAATTGACATACACTGATTAGATAATCTAGTAACCATGAGAACATCCGGATCTGTTACCCCGGGGTTATTGGCCATTTCCATCTTTTGAATGTCAGTGGATGAAATGCATTGGCCGTCCTAGGTTGGAACTGTGGCTTTGAGACATGGCTGTAGACCTGTGTCCCCTGGAGCAAAGTTAACTGCAACAAGATTTACTGCGATGGGAAATTAAAATATATTCCAGCGCTGCGTCCCAAATCGCTCCCTATTCACAGAGCAACACTTCAAATCAAATGTTATTAGTCACATGAGCCAAATACAACCTTACAGTGGAATGCTTACTTACGAGCCTCGAACCAACAATGCAGATTCAAAAAATACGGACAAGAATAAGAGATAAACGTAACAAGTAATTAAAGAGCAGCAGTAAAACAACAATAGCAAGACTGTATACACAGGGGGGTACCGGTACAGAGTCAATGTGCGTTGGCACTGGTTAGTTGAAGTAGTATGTACATGTAGGTAGAGTTATTGAAGTGACTATGCATAGATGCCATTGGCTCTGGAATAGGGTCGCAACCCAAGGGGTTAATCAAGTAATTCTTTGTGTTCCAGCCACTTTCGATGGGAAGCAACACCTTCTGAGTCTTCCTGTGGTCAACAGCATGGGCTACGTTCTACGCTTTCTCAAGAAGCTCTGTCGCAGTTTGCACTGTGAAAACCTCTTCAGCGACCAACCAATCCCCCAGCATAATAATGCCTCCTACCAATCAGAGGGTAATGCACTGTCCTATATTCAATTTAATTCAAAATGCTTTCTTTATCCCACAAGGGAAATGGTATAGGCAGAAGTGCAGATATGATGCATTGATTGTTTAAGCAATAAGGCCCGAGGAGGTGTGGTATATTAGCCATATACCAGAAACCCCTGAGGTGCCTTATTGCTATTATAAACTGGTTACCAACATAATTAGACCTGTAAAAATGAATGTTTTGTGATACCCGTTGGTATACGGTCTGATATACCACGGCTTTCAGCCAATCAGCATTCAGGGCTCGAACCACCAGGTTTATAATACTTTTTAGAACAATCCTGTGCCTTAACAAGAGCTTTTGAAGATATCGCCCCTCAGACATTTTGTGGGCTCAGTTCCTGAAATATTGTGCTATATTCCGTCAGATTGCACATGAAAGCACAGAATGACATTTTGTCAAATACACATAATTTGGTGTTTTACTTGTGTAATCCCTGGTAATCCTAATCCATTACCCAAATCCCTGTATTCCAACCTAAACAAATGAGACCTCCATGCCAGAACACTACCTAGAACATTCTCTTGTACCTAAACAAGAGCACCAGGGAAACCCTCCAAACAGTGTTTGTTTCTTCTGATTGGACCATAAAAGCACAGAAGGACATTTGATAGACATCTTTAAAGGCTTCAGCTTCTATCGAAAGTTATTCAAAGTATTGCCAATATGTTTTACTTATGTAATCTCTTTTTATTCATATCACAGCTGAAACCTCCATGCCAGAGGAGTATCTTCTGGACCCGTCAGACAAACGCTACTCAATGGACCCAGGTGACTCCGCCTTCAGTGCCATAAGCTCCTCCTACTCATCCAAACCATCCTATGGGTTCCGCTCCTCGCAGCAGTTCCCCAATGGCTCCTCCCCCTTGGGCATGTGTAGACAGACATCCAGCCCTAACTCCTTCCTGGAAGGCAACAGGATAGGTGAGAAATTGGAGAGTGGAGACTGGGCTTGCAGAATTCCGGTAAATTTCCCAAAATGCCCAGGTTTTCCGGAATATTCCCTCCCGATTCCGGGAATCTTCCAACCGGGATTTCTGGAAAACCTGGGGATTTGGGGAAAATGTGTTTATTGCTATAATCACAATGCCCTAACCAGGTAAAATAGACCAGCATAGAAATCCTTCTTGACCTCTTTCTCTTTTCTCATGCAGCGTACAATCCATCTCAGGACTCCCAGGAGTCCAAGCCACCCCCCAGTAAGGACCCTTCCACCTGGAGTGTAGAGGATGTGGTGTGGTTCATCAGAGACGCTGACCCGCAGTCCCTGGGCCCTCACGTGGACGTCTTCAGGAAGCATGTAGGCTACCCCTGGGCTCACTCATAATGAATATTTCCTTGATACCTCGTATCCTCTCTCCGAAATTTCTCAAAACGCCTTGGAGGAGAAGGTCCTTGGGGAGGGACCTCGGACCTTCTCTTTACAATCCAGTTGAGGATGAGACAAGGATGTGAGGAATCGCTGAAAGACAAATTGAGATTGAGGCCTGGATCTGCAACAGTTGGGGGAAATCCCATTTCTTTTTCAGTTGTTCTGTTTCATGTGATGTTTTGATTTGAGTAGTTGGATTATATCTGGATGTGATGTTTTGATTTGAGTGGTTGGATTATATCTGGATGTGATGTTTTGATTTGAGTGGTTGGATTATATCTGGATGTGATGTTTTGATTTGAGAGGTTGGATTATATCTGGATGTGATGTTTTGATTTGAGAGGTTGGATTATATCTGGATGTGATGTTTTGATTTGAGTGGTTGGATTATATCTGGATGTGATGTTTTGATTTGAGAGGTTGGATTATATCTGGATGTGATGTTTTGATTTGAGTGGTTGGATTATATCTGGATGTGATGTTTTGATTTGAGAGGTTGGATTATATCTGGATGTGATGTTTTGATTTGAGTGGTTGGATTATATCTGGACGTGATGTTTTGATTTGAGTGGTTGGATTATATCTGGATGTGATGTTTTGATTTGAGTGGTTGGATTATATCTGGATGTGATGTTTTGATTGGAGTGGTTGGATTATATCTGGATGTGATGTTTTGATTTGAGTGGTTGGATTATATCTGGATGTGATGTTTTGATTGGAGTGGTTGGATTATATCTGGATGTGATGTTTTGATTTGAGTGGTTGGATTATATCTGGATGTGATGTTTTGATTTGAGTGGTTGGATTATATCTGGAAGTTATATTTTGATTTGAGTGGTTGGATTATATCTGGATGTGATGTTTTGTGAAATACTTACCAGGATGGAGGTCACTCCCAATTCAGTAAATAACCCTGATACATGTGTCCACTTTACTTTTAGTGGAGATTTAATATAACCTGAGCTTCTGTTTCTATCCCACAGGAGATAGATGGCAACGCTCTGTTACTTCTAAAGAGTGACATGATGATGAAGTACCTAGGACTGAAGTTGGGGCCGGCCCTGAAGCTCTGCTATCACATCGACAAACTAAAACAAAACAAGTTCTAAATCGGAACATTTTTTCACGTCATCAATCTGTGGGACCCAACTTTGTGGATGCGTTCCAAATGGTACCCATAACCCACTCGTTTTGACCGTAGCCCTATTGGCCCTGGTTAAAACGAGTTCAATATATAGGGAATAGGGTGCCATTTGAGACGCTATATTTTACTGATTATTTTTTTGCATTTTCATACATCATGTATCTAAAGAAAACAATGTGATCGTGTGATCGTGACAGAATACGTTTTTGGATATTCTAGTTTTTCTGTTGAAACAAGGTTTTGGTTTATACAGATGACAAAATATGCAAATTGTGGAATGCATAACTGATACACTGGTTGATAATACCTGGAAGCGAGATACAGCTGTCCTATAAATGAGCTTATTAAGGCACCTATACGCCCTGGTAAAACATACCAAGTTACGTTTATGATCTGTTGAGAAGTGTGGATTCTTTTAGATAAACCGTTATTTATACTTGGTCTCAAATCTGCGGAATAACTTTGTTTTAATAGATATAGAAAAAGAGGGGTCTCCACAAATGTGACAAACACATCAAAACGGTCCTGTATGGTTTCATTCTATACTTTTACAAAAGTGACTTGAATATGTAGTAGGGTTGGTTTGATGAAGTTCTTAACACATCAATGCATGTGATTTAAAAACAGGAAGCTACAGTGATGTTAAACATTACTATACTTGGTTTTGTTATTTACACAAAGTAATGTAAACTAAAATGGTTTTGCATATTGTTTTACATATTGTTTTGATAAAATTGCCAAAAAGATCATGTTTGTGCTGCAACACATAACGAGACATTTCTATAATTTAATAAAATAATGATCTCCAGCCTCTTTTTTTTATAATTTTGTATTATTATTTATTTTACCTTTATTTAACTAGGCAAGTCAGTTTCTTATTTTCAATGACGGCCTAGGAACGGTGGGTTAACTGCCTTGTTCAAGGGCAGAATGACAGATTTTTACCTTGTCAGCTCGGGGATTCGATCTTGCCTCCTCACAACGTATTTACTATGGACATTTTTTTTACCACATATCATTCTCGAAATGGAGTTGGAGAGCAATGGACGAGAACCCTCACTGCATACCTTCAATTGACCTACAGTATTGGGTTATTAGGCCATATAGCATTGCTTGTGTACGCCAGTTTGGCAGTATGTGTACTCTTTAGTAACCTGTGTACGTCAATGCTGCTGGATACAATTACATGTAATTCATGCCAAGTCAAATCAACCTGGGACTAGGTATTTTATTTTGAAAAGAATATTGGAAAGATCTATACTGTAAATCAGAGAATAACCACTGTATGGATTAATTCATTTGTACTGGTGCTAAAGAAGTTCTCAATGTAATGAATATCTCATGTTTGCTTTTGTGTTGTGAGACTTAAATGGAAATCAATCAATGTGTGTATTTAACCCGGCTATGTATCCTATCTAAGTAATAAAATTAAGAAAATATTAAGGAAACAGGGTGTGGTCTAACAAGCATCTTTCTTGTTGATATCAAGCATATTTCAGAATGAAATCAAGCTTGGGACTCATTTAAAAAATAATAATGAAATGTTACCCAATGTGACACAATCATGTGTCAATTCAGACAGTTATGTTTTCTCCTGATGCAGAATAATGTATTAGCCTACAGGTTTACTTCAGTATATTTTAATTAGTTAAACAGTATGGCCTATCCTTTGTTTGGCTCATGGTCTATCCTTTCAGTCATGTTTGTTTTGGGATTGACCTGGCTATTGTAGTTTAGGCTATATGCAGAAACAGGTACACGTAGACCTAGGCCTTACTGCAGTAGGCTTTGCAGTTGCATGTACATTTGAATCTGAATGAATATAACTGTTAAAATTGAATTATTTATTGTATATCCCATCAACAAAACAGCATGCAATCCACCAGGTAAAATAATTGTTTAGTTCATCCACGATGTGTTTATTGACTGGTTTTGGTCACCACTTTCTTAATTTATCCATAAACCTATCCAACAATATCATTGTTTGTGCTGAAAGGGAACAAGACTATTAAGTCATAGACATCCCTATACTTATTTTATCGATGCAAACGTATAAGATCAAGCAATGGAGCAATGCACGGAGCATGGGCAACAGTCAACTGAAGACTGTTGACTGGTGGGGTGACGCCGTATGTCTATAGTCGCATAACCAACGACGAGACGAGCGTGGGATCGGTCCCAATACTGCCGCTGCTGCCTGCCTCATTTGGAATAGCACGGAAAACCGTTCTTTTTTTCTCTGCGTCCTGAAGAGGCCAATTTCAGGGATAGTCCCATTTGGGCATTCTTGATCATCGGAAGGTTTTTACAGTGTCTAACAGACGACAGTACAGACTGCCATTAGCGGTAGCATCTCCAAAATAAGGTAAGAAGCATTTGTCTGCAGCAGACACAGTGAATGTTGTTGTTGTGTTGTCAATGCATGTATTTTTCATTATTTTATATGATTGTCTAGAGACATAGGCTAATCATTTCCATTCACGATGTATCTCATAATGGGGTTATCCTGCCCTTAAAAATTAATTAAGATTAATGAGATTTGGCGTTTTATTTGGGGGAGGAATTGTCACCTGCGCATCCATCATTAGAATGAATGCATAACGTTTTAAAAAACATCCTGAGTTAATTCATTATATTTAGAAAATAATATCAAAATCGTGTTTTTCTCGTTGTTCTATTCAAATTTCATGAGAATGACCAGACAATCGTGTAATTGTATGGGTTGATTGTCAGTTTTTGTCATATTTGAAGATTATGCGCATGGTGAAAAATGACACGTTAAATAGAGTGGTGTGATTTCAAGCGGGTTATCACTTACGATGTTTAATTCCCTCACCACTGCGTCGTTTCTATCGGAATGCACTTGCATACCTCTCTCTCTCTCTCTCTGTCCGAGCAGACTCGTACCATGAACTGGATAACTGAAACGACATGTTCTATCTGAAAATAAATAGCCTATATCTATCCACATCACATGTTAGTTTCGCGCGTACATGTGAGGTGGACACCTATACCTTGTTAAATGTCTAACGACGTTAATCTTAGATGAACAAATAGACCGTAGGAGCCAAACCCATTTTCACCTTGCCCCTGATCATTTCTCTCTCCTATCTTCGCTCAATATGTTTCTCCTCAAGGTCATTCGATGCATAGTAGCCTAATGATTTAGGTTCATTTTATGTTATGTAACATCTAAATTATTTCAACACAAGCCTTTTGGTTGCATCATCTAAATATATGTCATTTTTTTAATGAAAAATATAGTTTGCGCAAAATGTTGGGTATGCAACATAGCCTACATTGCAAATAAGCCAAGCCCATATCAATATACTGTGCCGGTGTATCGTGTAATGGTTATGTATGTCAGGGGTGTCAAACTCCTCCCATGGAGGCCCAACTGTATGCTGGTTTTTGTTTTTCCCTTTCAATGAAGCCCTAGACAACCAGGAGAGGGGATTTCCTCACTGAATTCTGACCTTAACACGTGGTTGTTGGTTCAAGCACAGTGCTCGCTGACCATGACTACATGACAATATACCATATGCATATCCTACTGCATAGCCTACACCCAGTGCCATCAGTTATCCTGATCTCCCTCAATTGTCAATTTTATAAATAGTACCGAGTTAATTTGATTTGGATTATGTTTTCCAGGACAGGTCAGGATAACATCTGACATTTCGCATATAGGCTACAATATGAACACCCAGATAGTTAACATTATATACTGTGGTCAACAGATTTGCAAGACAGGTGTCAGCAGCAGCTAATGTTAATCCAGGCTGTGAGAATTGCACGTTTTTATTATTGAAGAGGATCAGAGAGCAGCTCACCAGATGGGCTGATTCCCTTGTTTATTCATTAGTCAAAAGGCTTTATATGATCACCGAAGTACCAACGATAGCCTGTTGCCCATTCACCCTACGGGCTACACAATGACTTCATCTAATCCCTCCACTATGTGATGGATACCTTATCACTCACTCTGTTTCCATTAATGAACAGATTCCTCTGGAGGTTTCTACATTGAGGTTATTAAACATAAACTGCAATTAAAAGCCCAGGTGTATGTCCCAAATGGCACTCTGTTCCCTATATAGTGCACTAATTTTGAGCAGAGCCCTATAAAGGAAATACGGTGTCATTTGTGAAGCATCCCATGTGTCAGGCTACAGGTAATCATGGAGCCAAAATTGGCGTACGACAGTCTGTCACACAAGACTACAGGCTACAGGTAAAATGCAGACCGGTAACCTGATAGGTGATGATCGAACGCTTGATGAAGTGGTCGTGCTGACGGCAGTGCTCCTGTCCGACACTGTGTGATGTCAGGCCAGATGCGATGTGGTGCCAACAGATTTAGAGAACACAAATAGAACACTGGCGTCAGGCAGGGAAAGCATCTGTGCATGTCAAAATCAACCTCAATGAAATCAACCAAGCAATTCATTATTGTCGTTTTTTTGGTGTTGAATTTTTTACAAAAGGACTGTTTGACACAAAACAGGTTTGAGAGCAAAATTGTTGGTAAAACTTCATATGAAAACCCTCCCATCATAATACATTATAAGCATGTTTATAACATCTTATGCGCCATGCATAACGCACTATAATGCACAGCATACATTTGAATGTGTGATAGGCTTTTTCTATAACCATGATAGAAATAAAATAAAGGCATGTCTTACATACTGTGCTATATTGTACTACATGTTAGTAGAACAATACCTTGATGAAGGTTTATTGAGACCGAAACACTGGTCTATGATCTATTAAATGTGTGCTGGAGTTTCCTTTCTATTCAAAATAAATCCTTTCTGCACCACAGGCATCATGGGAAAACAGAACAGCAAGCTGACCCCTGAGGTGATGGAGGACCTGGTGAAGAGCACAGAGTTTAACGAACACGAGCTGAAGCAGTGGTACAAAGGCTTCCTCAAAGACTGCCCCAGTGGTAGACTGAACCTGGACGAGTTTCAACAACTCTATATCAAGGTGTGTATGAGGTGTGGTACACCCGATGCTGGAGAAATTATGTATATGATGTTATAGCTTCTAGCTAGGGAAATGATTGATATCCTGATTATATAATGTGATTGTAAGAAACCTTTGGGAAGCTAGAACAGACAGAATCAGGGTTTGACTTCTCTATATTAGAACTATACTGTTGTTCATGTTTTCCCCATCATATTAACCAATCATAATGCTAGTTAAGAATATATGTTTTTAAATAGTTGGATATCACAGCTGTCTCTCAATAAATGTTACAACCCCGCAGTTCTTCCCGTACGGCGATGCGTCAAAGTTTGCACAGCACGCCTTCAGGACCTTCGACAAGAACAGCGACGGCACCATCGACTTCAGAGAGTTCATCTGTGCCCTGTCCATCACATCGCGTGGCAGCTTCGAGCAGAAACTCAACTGGGCCTTCAACATGTACGATCTGGATGGAGACGGCAAGATCACCCGGGTGGAGATGTTAGAGATCATCGAGGTAAGGAATAACACCGATGGCTGGCTTCCCGGACACAGATTACGCTGTTTTAGTCCACTACTAGGTTTTAATCCGTGTCCGGGAACCAGCCCTATATGTTTTTTCATTTACTTGTACCCATGAAGCTTATACTAGCTGTTTAAGTTGTTTATCCAGTTTTAATTAATCAGCAGTGCATGTTATTTGAATGTATGCTACAAAGGCAAACATTGAGACAGAGGACGATCAAGTTTAGCCACCAGATAAATCAGGAGAATGTGTGTCCCTAGGGATAGCAGCAGGTAAGTGACCGTTGAGGGGGGTGGGATGTCCCTAGGGGGAGCAGCAGGTAAGGTAAGTGGCCGTTGAGGGGGGTGGGATATCCCTAGGGTGACCAGCAGGCAAGGTAAGTGACCTTTGAGAGGGGTGGGATGTCCCTAGGGTGACCAGCAGGTAAGGTAAGTGACCTTTGAGGGGGTGGGATGTTCCTAGGGAGAGCAGCAGGTAAGGTAAGTGACCTTTGAGGGGGTGGGATGTCCCTAGGGTGAGCAGCAGGTAAGGTAAGTGACCGTTGAGAGGGGTGGGATGTTCCTAGGGGGAGCAGCAGGTAAGGTAAGTGACCGTTGAGAGGGGTGGGATGTCCCTAGGGGGAGCAGCAGGTAAGGTAAGTGACCTTTGAGGGGGTGGGATGTCCCTAGGGGGAGCAGCAGGTAAGGTAAGTGACCTTTGAGGGGGTGGGATGTCCCTAGGGTGAGCAGCAGGTAAGGTAAGTGACCGTTGAGAGGGGTGGGATGTTCCTAGGGGGAGCAGCAGGTAAGGTAAGTGACCGTTGAGAGGGGTGGGATGTCCCTAGGGGGAGCAGCAGGTAAGGTAAGTGACCTTTGAGGGGGTGGGATGTCCCTAGGGTGACCAGCAGGTAAGGTAAGTGACCGTTGAGAGGGGTGGGATGTCCCTAGGGGGAGCAGCAGGTAAGGTAAGTGACCTTTGAGGGGGTGGGATGTCCCTAGGGGGAGCAGCAGGTAAGTGACCGTTGAGAGGGTGTGGGGAGAAAATGTCAATTGGGGGAGTAGGTTGCTGACTATTCAACAGCCTGATGGTCTGTGGGTAGAAACTATTGGCCAGTCTTCCAGTTTTTGCCATGATGCTCCTGTACTACCCGCATCTGAGTGATTGAAGCAGGGAGAACAGGGCGTGTCTTGGGTGGCTTGGGTCCCTGATGATCATCTTAGCCTTCCTGTGACACTTGGTGGTGTAGGTGTCCTGTAGGGCAGGAAGTGTGCACCCAAATGGTGCGTTCGGCTGCACGTATCAACCTCTGACGTGCATTGCTGTCTGGGGTGGTGGAATTGCCGTACCAGGCTGTGATGCAGACTGACAGTAATGCTCTCGATGCTGCTCCAGTAGAACACTGAGGGGCCTCGGGGATAGCATCCTGAGGTTGAAAAGTTGCTGTCGTTTCTTCTTCCCCATGGTCTCCGAGTGGTTTGACCATTTCAGCTTCTAGATGTGTACGCAGAGGAATTTGAAGTTATTGACTGTCTCCACGGCTGCCCTGTTGATGAGGATGGGAGTGTGTCCAGCCTGGTTCCACCTGAAGTCCACAGTCAGCTCCTTTGTTTTGCTAACGTTGAGGGAGAGGTTGTTTACCTGGTGCCACGCTGTCAGAGTGCCTACCTCCTCCCTGTAGGCCGTATCGTTGTTGTTGGTAATCAGGCCTACTGCTGTCGTGTCATCAGCTAACTTGATGATGGAGATGGAACTGTGTGAGGCCAGTCAGTCGTGGGTATACAGGGAGTACAGGAGGGGACTGAGGACACACCCTTGTGGGGCCCACGTGTTGAGAATCAGTGTAGAGGTGGTAATGTTGCCTACTTTCCCCACCTGGGGGCTGCCCATTAGCAAGTCCAGGACACAGTTGAATAGGGAGGAGTTCAGACCCAGCGCTGATTGTAATGAGCTTATAGAGCACTATGGTATTGAAGGCCGAGCCATACTCGATAAACAACATCCTCACATACAGTGCATTTGGAAAGTATTCAGACCCCTTGACTTCTTCCACATTTTGTTCCATTACAGCCTTATTCTAAAATTGATTAAATAAATAAAAAATCCTTATCTACACATAATACCCCATAATGACAAAGCGAAAACAGGTTTTTTTTGCAAATGTATAATTATTATTTTTTTTTACGTTATTTACATAGGATTTCAGACCTTTTGCTATGAGACTTTAAATTTAGCTCAGGTGCATCCTGTTTCCATTGATCAACCTTGAGATGTTTCTACAATTTGATTGGAGTCCACCTGTGGTAGATTTTATTGATTGGATACGATTTGGAAAGGCACACACCTGTCTATATAAGGTCCCACAGTTGACAGTGCATGTCAGAGCAAAAACTAAGCCATGATGTCAAAGGAATTGTCCGTAGAGCTCCGAGACAGGATTGTGTCGAGGCACAGATCTGGGGAAGGGTACCAAAAAAATGTCTTCAGCATTGAAAGTCCACAAGAACACAGTGGCCTCCATCATTCTTAAATGGAAGAAGTTTAGAACTAACAAGACTCTTCCTAGAGCTGGACACCCGGCGAAACTGAGCCATCAGGGCAGAAGGGCCTTGTTCAGGGAGGTGAACAAGATGGTCACTCTGTCAGAGCTCCAGCGTTCCTCTGTGGAGATGCGAGAACCTTCCAGACGGACAACCATCTCTGCAGCACTCCGCCAATCAGGCCTTTATGGTAGTGGCCAGACGGAAGCCACTCCTCAGTAAAAGGCACATGACAGCCCACTTGGAGTTTGCCAAAAGGCACCTAAAGGACTCAGACCATGAGAAACAATATTCTCTGATCTGATCAAACCAAGATTGAACTCTGCCTAAATGTCAAGTGTCACGTCTGGAGGAAACCTGGCACCAACCCTTTGGAAGCACGGTGGTGGCAGCATCATGCTGTGGGGATGTTTTTCAGCAGCAGGGACTGTGAGACAAGTCAGGATCGAGGGAAAGATGAACGGAGCCTAGTACAGAGAGATCCTTGATGAAAACCTGTTCCAGAGTGCTCAGGAACTCAGACTGGACCAAAGGTTTACCTTCCAACAGGACAACAACCCTAAGCACACAGCCAAAACAACGCAGGAGTGGCTTCGGGACAAGTCTCTGAAAGTCCTTGAGTGGCCCAGCCAGAGCCCGGACTTGAACCAGATCGAACATCTCTGAAGACCTGAAAGTAGCTGTGTAGCAACGCTCCCCATCCAACCTGACAGGGCTTGAGAGGATCTGCAGAGAAGAATGGGAAAAACTCCCCAAATACAGATGTGCCAGGCTTGTAGCGTCATACCCAAGAAGACTTGAGGCTGTAATCGCTGCCAAAGGTGCTTCAACAGAGTAAAGGGTCTGAATACTTATGTAAATGTGATTTCATTTAAAAAAAATGTTTTTAAACATTTGCACAAATGTCTAAAAACTTGTTTTTGCTTTGTAATTATGGGGTATTGTCTGTAGATTGGTGAGGGGAAAAAAAACAATTGAATACATTTTAGAATAAGACTGTAACGTAAGAAAACATGGAAAAAGTCAAAGGGTCTGAATACATTCCCAATGCGCAGTATGCATTCCTTTTGTCCAGGTGGGTAAGGGCAGTGTGTTATGTTATATATATTTATATGTTACAGTGGGGAACATTGGTATATAAATCCAGAAGTATCAAGATTAAACTTTGAACATGTTAACGGATTAATAACCAAGACTGTGTGAAAATAGGTCTTTCTTGAATTCATTACACCCCTGTTCCTTTCTGTGGTATCGCCTCACCTAATCAACCCTGGTTGTCTATAGGCCATATACAAAATGGTGGGCACTGTGATCATGATGAAGATGAACGAGGATGGCCTGACACCGGAGCAACGGGTAGACAGGATCTTCAGCAAGATGGATAAGAATAACGATGACCAGATCTCATTGGATGAGTTCAAAGAGGCGGCCAAGAGTGATCCGTCCATCGTGCTCCTCTTGCAGTGTGATATGCAGAAGTGAGGAGGTGCTCGTCTGTATAAAACCAGACATGCACACACTCTGCGGACAGGCAGCACATGTTTTAAATGTTTCATTAAGTTCTTCTTCTCAGCCTTTTCCACAGGAAAAAACAAATTATGCTTGGACTATTTTTCAATGAACTTGCTTCTTGTGGTTGTATGCATGAGAATGTCAAATAGCGGAATCATTTTTAATATATTACATTACACAGTGTCATGATACATTTATATTTTATCGAACCTGACCTGCCAATGTGAATTGTGCACAAGTAATCCTATTCCACTTACCCATTCACTTTTAGGCTAGCTTGTATATCAGTGAAGCGCTTATACATTGAATGATTCTGTTCCTGCAGTATTTAGATGATCCATGTCCACTTCTGCAGCTAGCTGCTAATGCTAATGCTTAACATGCTGGTAATGAACAATCATTCCTATGATCATTGTAACTTGTCTCTATAATACCCAAACGTCTTGAGCTCTTGGAAAAATAGAGGAGATCCTTGTTCTTAAGGTGTTCTGTTCAGACTGACTGGAACTGATGTGTAGGTTCTAATATTTGCATGCATGTGTTTTGTGTTCAGACTCTATACTCGAACCTCTTGTTAAATTGTTGCATCTGCAAGTGGGATATTCAAGGAGACCCCCCCCCCCCCCACGAAAAGCGTTTGGTATTGTTGCATGGGATGTACAGTAGTGATTCACCGACCATTACATGATTAACCTTCTGTGGGCGGCTGCTGCCCTCATATTTAATAACGTATACATGTGGAATTAATGTGACACTTGAGTTCTTGAAAGACAGATAATATGGGCCCTGGTTGTAACCTCTCACACACACAAAAGATGTATCTGAAAATTTAGTATTGAATTTAAAGCACAGCAGTAATTGAAAAACTAGAGAATAAATCTGCTGCTGATAATATACTACCCACTGGGCAGAAACTGGTTGAATCAATGTTATTTCCACATTAAAAAAAAAGATAATCCAATTTTTTTTTTTGTTTTACCCAACTTTGAACCTAAATCCAATGACATGGTGACATTTGTTGTTGATTTCACGTTAGTTGACAACTCAACCAAATGTAAATCAAAACTAGACGTTGAAATGACGTCCGTGCCCAGTGGTTATCCATTATATTATTCTGTTGCTATCAATCAAAATCAATCAATCAATCACCAGGCCAATAATAATCTATCTTCAATACCAGTCACCCATCTTAGCATTGCTGGATACATTATACGCCAGAACATCCTAATAGGTTGGATTTCTCAGCCTGTACGTTTGCCAACTATTTACAATACAAAGTTAGGTCATACATATCACTTTGTTTACCGTGTCTGGGCGTCTGGAGCTTGTAAATGAAGCGCTTATTTCCAGAGCAGAAAAGCCTTACATGAGTTTACCGGACATACTGCATTATTACCGACGGTACTTTTATATTCACATTTTAAAAATTATCAAAAGGTTTCATCTTCTAATCGCAATCTACGTTTACAATGGTCTTTAAAAGACGCCGAATCCTCCACGAGATACAGGTGCTAGGATGAAAACATAGCTTCTGAAACTAAAGGTTGTAGTCCTGTGTCAAATGTACACCTATATGGATTACAGATATTGTGAAAATGTACTTTTTATTGAACATAACCAGACTGATTTACCACTTGGAAGCTATGCAGGCATGTACTGGCAGACAGTCCACTTACTGTACCAATGGAATCTGGCCCTGTTTTCCATAGTTCTGGATACAGCATCATGTGGACTTGAATGCTCATAGCTGTTTATTATCATTAGTCTATATTATTACTACATCAGGGTGATCCTAACTCCATGGCGACAATCTTTGTCAAGTAAATGTTTATACTAAATTTGAAAAATCCAATTAAAAAAAAAAAAAGATAAGTGTATTTTGTTACCTTTGTTCTTTTTTTGCATGTTGCATGTGTTGCACCCAAAATGACACGGTTCCATTCTTTATGTAGTACTAAAGAAACTCAATCAAATAAACATCTATGGGCTTTTACAAAAGGCATGGTCTGGTAAGTGTGATTCTATTTATTATCCAGGCCATCAAGAATGGTACATATTTTCTTGCTTATCCAACATTTCTTTTAAAATGATGCTGTTTAGCAACCTGTTAGGTTCCAAACATGTTGTTGTTGTTCCGAGGTGAATTATTGACCTTTCAAGATTCTCTAATTTAAAGATACAGGTATTTCCATTTGTTTATTTTTCCCCAATGTCTGTAATATGATGTATTACAACCAATGACAGTTGGATCAGCTAATATTTGTTAATCCATTTTATTGTAACAATGTAACAAGAATTAACATATAAATTAGGTTAGAAAATATTGGATGCGTAAAACATCTTTCAGTTGACAGTAGTTTAAAGCACATCATCAGCATTCAAATAGTTTTAAAAACAAATACAGTAACCTAAACATATTACAGTTAAATCAATAGCAGGGTCGGGCAAATTGTTTATGAACAAGGAATGAAACAAAACATAATTCCCAATGTATCAAAATTATACAGTGTCTTACTAACTGTAATCAAAGTCAAAAGATATCTACATCTAGTGTACACATACAGTAAGCTGAAAAAAGTAAAACAAAATCAGCCAAAAACAAATTTACAGAATTTAAATTACAAGCAATTAAAGATGCACTATGCAAAAATCGCTCTCCATTTCCTGGTTGCTAAAATTTGAATAGTCGACTAATTTCAGTTCATGTAACAAAACAAGCAAGTATATTGTAGAGAATCATTGTACCATCTAAACCGCTGTGAAATATATTTTCCATAAACAAAAATATAGTATTTTCAGCTGTTTGAAGCTGGTGTACAAAACCCAAAGTAAAAGAGACTAAATTTAAGAACGGGAAGCATAGACATAGCGCACATAGAACAGACCTGCCACTTCTTAGACTTGCTTTCAACGAGAACTATAACACACATTTCTAAGCAAATTTGGTTGGGTCACACTCAAAAAGTTACATATTGCAGCTTTAATATTTAGAAAATGTGAAATATGCATAGAGATATGTGAAAGTAACGGTGTTGACAATACAACAAAGATGTATCCACACAGCCACTATGAAAGTATATAGGCCTACATACTGTGTCATAAGGGGAATTCTTCATAATTCATCCGTCTGCATGGCGCACAACAATAAAGCAGAGTCTTAAGTCTCCCAGAGAGGCTTATGTATAGAATGTGTTTAAAAATCCCACACTGTTCGAATGGCTTGTTCGGCATGACGATGGCCTAATCCACCATCTATCAGGGTTGGGGTCAACTCCATTTCAATTCCAGTAAATTCAGGAAGTTCAAATTGGAATTTGGTTTACTAACCAAATTGACCCCAGCACTGACATCTAATCATCTACCCCAGGTCTTCATCTCCTGTATGTCCTCCTGTCCTCTCTGGATCCTGCAGCTGGTGTATCTTGATGTGGTTACTTTTTGGCAAATTGCTGAAAGAAAAAAAGTGAGAGAATCCCCCAAAAACACACCTTTAATGTTCTGTGTCAGATCAATAAGGGATGAGGGCAATATACACAATATAAGGGCAATATACACAATATAAGGGCAATATACACAATATAAGGGCAATATACACAATATAAGGGCAATATACACAATATAAGGGCAATATACACTGTCCTCCTCCTACCTGGTAGATAGGGGGGTGATGAAGAAGAACTGACGAAGGTGCTGCCGTTCTGACAGCTCCAGGAGGAGATCCAGTGAGATACGACGATTGTGCATGTCCTTTGAAAAACAAGTTGGAGACCATTTTTTTTTACCAGCGTTGATTCAGTAAGACCTACTATTTTCCTATTTTGTTGGGATCCCCAATTAGCCGCTGTCAAAACAGAGGCTACTCTTCCTGGGGTCATAAGAGGATATAAAAACAAGTAAAATATACTGAACAAAAATATGAACGCAACATGCAACAATTTCAAAGAGTTTACTGAGTTACAGTTCATTCTAGACGATTCTGTGCTTCCAGCTTTGTGGCAACCGTTTGAGGAAAGCCCTTTTCAGCTGTCCACAAAGGGAGGTCCATACAGAAATAGCTTGCCGAGATCGGTGTGGAAGAACTTGACTGGCCTGCACAGCGCCCTGACCTCAACTCCATCACCTTTGGGATGAACTGGAATGCAGATTGCGAGCCAGGCCTAATCACCCAATATCAGTGCCCGACCTTACTAATACCTGTGACTGAATAGAAGCTATTCTTTGCAGCAATGTTCCAACATCTAGTGGAAAGCCTTCCCAGAAGACTGGAGGCTGTTATAGCAGCAAAGGGGGGGACCAACGCCAAATTATTGCCCATGATTTTGGAATAAGACGTTTGACGAGCAGGTGTTCATACACTTTTGGTCATGTAATGTCCCCCCCCCCCCCCCCCCCCCCCCCAAAAAAAGAAGGGGCCTCAGGATCTCGTCAAGGTATTTTTTGTGCATTCAAATTGCGATCAATAAAATGAAAATGTGCTCGTTGTCCGTAGTTTATGCCTGCCCATACCATAACCCTACGGGGCACTCTGTTCACAATGTTGACATCAGCAAACCGCTCACTCACACAACGTCATAGACATGAAATGCGGTTGTGAGGCTGGTTGGACATAAAGCCAAATTCTTTAAAACGACGTCGGAGGCGGCTTAAGGAAGATTAACAAACATTCAATTATCTGGCAACAGCTCTCGTGGACATTCCTTCAGTCAGCCTGCCAATTGCACACTCCCTCAAAACTTCAGACATCTGTGGCATTGTGTTGTGACAAAACTGCACATTTTAGAATGCCTTTTATTGTCCCCAGCACAAGGTGCACCCATGCAATGACCATGCTGTTTATTCAGCTTCTTGATATACCACACCTGTCAGGTGGATGAATTATTTTGGTAAAGAAGAAATGCTCACTAACAGGGATGTAAACAAATTTGGCATGGTGACTGGAGGAATGCCCACCAGAGCTGTTGCCAGTGAATTTAAATGTGTATTTCTCTACCATAAGCCACCTCTAAAGCCGTTTTAGAAAATTTGGCAGTACGGCCAATCGGCCTCACAACTGCAGACCACAAGCAAGTATGCCAGCCCAGGACCTCTACTAGAGGTCGACCGATTAATCGGAATGATTTATGATTAATTAGGGCAGATTTCAAGTTTTCATAACAATCGGTTATCGTCATTTTTGGATACCGATTATGGCTGATTACATTGCACTCCACGAGGAGACTGCGTGGCAGGCTGACTACCCGTTACACGAGTGCAGCAAGGAGCCAAGGTAAGGTGCTAGCTAGCATTAGCGGTATCTTATAAAAAACAATATTAACATAATCACTAGTTAACTACACATGGTTGATGATATTACTAGTTTATCTATCTTGTCCTGCGTTGCATATAATCGATGTAGTGCCTGTTAATTTATCAGCAAATCACAGCCTATTTCGCCAAACAGGTGATGATTTAACAAGCGCATTCGCAAAAAAAAGCACAGTCGTTGCACCAATGTACCTAACCATAAACATCAATGTGTACCTAACCATAAACATCAATGTGTACCTAACCATAAACACCAATGTGTACCCAACCATAAACACCAATGTGTACCTAACCATAAACACCAATGTGTACCTAACCATAAACATCAATGTGTACCTAACCATAAACACCAATGTGTACCCAACCATAAACACCAATGTGTACCTAACCATAAACATCAATGTGTACCTAACCATAAACACCAATGTACCCAACCATAAACACCAATGTGTACCCAACCATAAACACCAATGTGTACCTAACCATAAACACCAATGTGTACCCAACCATAAACACCAATGTACCCAACCATAAACATCAATGTGTACCTAACCATAAACACCAATGTGTACCTAACCATAAACACCAATGTACCCAACCATAAACACCAATGTGTACCCAACCATAAACACCAATGTGTACCTAACCATAAACACCAATGTACCCAACCATAAACATCAATGTGTACCTAACCATAAACACCAATGTACCCAACCATAAACACCAATGTACCCAACCATAAACATCAATGTGTACCTAACCATAAACACCAATGTACCCAACCATAAACACCAATGTACCCAACCATAAACATCAATGTGTACCTAACCATAAACATCAATGTACCCAACCATAAACACCAATGTGTACCCAACCATAAACACCAATGTGTACCTAACCATAAACATCAATGTGTACCTAACCATAAACACCAATGTGTACCCAACCATAAACACCAATGTGTACATAACCATAAACATCAATGTGTACCTAACCATAAACACCAATGTACCCAACCATAAACACCAATGTACCCAACCATAAACACCAATGTACCCAACCATAAACACCAATGTACCCAACCATAAACACCAATGTGTACCTAACCATAAACACCAATGTGTACCTAACCATAAACACCAATGTGTACCCAACCATAAACACCAATGTGTACCCAACCATAAACACCAATGTGTACCTAACCATAAACACCAATGTGTACCCAACCATAAACACCAATGTGTACCTAACCATAAACACCAATGTGTACCCAACCATAAACACCAATGTGTACCTAACCATGTGTACCTAACCATAAACATCAATGTGTACCTAACCATGTGTACCTAACCATAAACACCAATGTGTACCTAACCATGTGTACCTAACCATAAACACCAATGTGTATCTAACCATGTGTACCTAACCATAAACACCAATGTGTACCCAACCATAAACACCAATGTGTACCCAACCATAAACACCAATGTGTACCTAACCATGTGTACCTAACCATAAACATCAATGTGTACCTAACCATGTGTACCTAACCATAAACACCAATGTGTACCTAACCATGTGTACCTAACCATAAACACCAATGTGTACCTAACCATGTGTACCTAACCATAAACACCAATGTGTACCCAACCATAAACACCAATGTGTACCCAACCATAAACACCAATGTGTACCCAACCATAAACACCAATGTGTACCTAACCATAAACATCAATGTGTACCTAACCATAAACACCAATGTGTACCTAACCATAAACATCAATGTGTACCTAACCATAAACACCAATGTGTACCCAACCATAAACACCAATGTGTACCCAACCATAAACACCAATGTGTACCTAACCATAAACACCAATGTACCCAACCATAAACACCAATGTGTACCTAACCATAAACACCAATGTGTACCCAACCATAAACACCAATGTGTACCTAACCATAAACACCAATGTGTACCTAACCATAAACACCAATGTACCCAACCATAAACATCAATGTGTACCCAACCATAAACACCAATGTGTACCTAACCATGAACATCAATGTGTACCTAACCATAAACACCAATGTGTACCTAACCATAAACACCAATGTGTACCTAACCATAAACATCAATGTGTACCCAACCATAAACATCAATGTGTACCTAACCATAAACATCAATGTGTACCTAACCATAAACATCAATGTGTACCTAACCATAAACATCAATGTGTACCTAACCATAAACATCAATGTGTACCTAACCATAAACACCAATGTGTACCTAACCATAAACATCAATGTGTACCTAACCATAAACATCAATGTGTACCCAACCATAAACACCAATGTGTACCCAACCATAAACACCAATGTGTACCTAACCATAAACATCAATGTGTACCTAACCATAAACATCACTGTGTACCTAACCATAAACATCAATGTGTACCTAACCATAAACACCAATGTGTACCTAACCATAAACATCAATGTGTACCTAACCATAAACATCAATGTGTACCTAACCATAAACATCAATGTGTACCCAACCATAAACACCAATGTGTACCCAACCATAAACACCAATGTGTACTCAACCATAAACATCAATGTGTACCTAACCATAAACATCAATGTGTACCTAACCATAAACATCAATGTGTACCTAACCATAAACACCAATGTGTACCTAACCATAAACACCAATGTGTACCTAACCATAAACACCAATGTGTACCTAACCATAAACACCAATGTGTACCTAACCATAAACACCAATGTGTACCCAACCATAAACACCAATGTACCCAATCATAAACACCAATGTACCCAACCATAAACATCAATGTGTACCTAACCATAAACACCAATGTGTACCTAACCATAAACACCAATGTGTACCTAACCATAAACACCAATGTGTACCCAACCATAAACACCAATGTGTACCTAACCATAAACACCAATGTGTACCTAACCATAAACACCAATGTACCCAACCATAAACATCAATGTGTACCTAACCATAAACACCAATGTGTACCTAACCATAAACACCAATGTGTACCTAACCATAAACATCAATGTGTACCTAACCATGTGTACCTAACCATAAACATCAATGTGTACCTAACCATGTGTACCCAACCATAAACACCAATGTGTACCTAACCATGTGTACCTAACCATAAACATCAATGTGTACCTAACCATGTGTACCCAACCATAAACACCAATGTGTACCTAACCATGTGTACCTAACCATAAACATCAATGTGTACCTAACCATGTGTACCTAACCATAAACACCAATGTACCCAACCATAAACACCAATGTACCCAACCATAAACACCAATGTGTACCTAACCATAAACACCAATGTGTACCCAACCATAAACATCAATGTGTACCTAACCATGTGTACCTAACCATAAACACCAATGTACCCAACCATAAACACCAATGTACCCAACCATAAACACCAATGTACCTAACCATAAACACCAATGTGTACCTAACCATAAACACCAATGTGTACCCAACCATAAATATCAATGTGTACCTAACCATGTGTACCTAACCATAAACACCAATGTACCCAACCATAAACACCAATGTACCCAACCATAAACACCAATGTACCTAACCATAAACACCAATGTACCTAACCATAAACACCAATGTACCCAACCATAAACACCAATGTACCCAACCATAAACACCAATGTACCCAACCATAAACACCAATGTACCCAACCATAAACACCAATGTGTACCCAACCATAAACACCAATGTACCCAACCATAAACACCAATGTGTACCCAACCATAAACACCAATGTGTACCTAACCATAAACACCAATGTGTACCTAACCATAAACATCAATGTGTATCTAACCATAAACACCAATGTACCCAACCATAAACACCAATGTACCCAACCATAAACACCAATGTGTACCTAACCATAAACACCAATGTGTACCTAACCATAAACACCAATGTACCCAACCATAAACACCAATGTGTACCTAACCATAAACACCAATGTGTACCTAACCATAAACACCAATGTGTACCTAACCATAAACATCAATGTGTACCCAACCATAAACACCAATGTACCCAACCATAAACACCAATGTACCCAACCATAAACACCAAAGTGTACCCAACCATAAACACCAATGTACCCAACCATAAACACCAATGTACCCAACCATAAACACCAATGTGTACCTAACCATAAACACCAATGTGTACCTAACCATAAACACCAATGTACCCAACCATAAACACCAATGTGTACCCAACCATAAACACCAATGTGTACCTAACCATAAACACCAATGTGTACCTAACCATAAACACCAATGTACCCAACCATAAACACCAATGTGTACCCAACCATAAACATCAATGTGTACCTAACCATAAACACCAATGTGTACCTAACCATAAACATCAATGTGTACCTAACCATAAACATCAATGTGTACCTAACCATGTGTACCTAACCATAAACACCAATGTACCCAACCATAAACACCAATGTACCCAACCATAAACATCAATGTGTACCTAACCATAAACACCAATGTGTACCCAACCATAAACACCAATGTGTACCTAACCATAAACACCAATGTGTACCCAACCATAAACACCAATGTGTACCTAACCATAAACACCAATGTGTACCTAACCATGTGTATACTAACCATAAACATCAATGTGTACCTAACCATGTGTACCTAACCATAAACATCAATGTGTACCTAACCATGTGTACCCAACCATAAACACCAATGTGTACCTAACCATGTGTACCTAACCATAAACATCAATGTGTACCTAACCATAAACACCAATGTGTACCTAACCATAAACACCAATGTGTAACCTAACCATAAACATCAATGTGTACCTAACCTTGAACATCAATGCCTTTCTTAAAATCAATACACAAGTATATCTTTTTAAACCTGCATATTTAGTTAATATTGCCTGCTAACCTGAATTTCTTTGAACTAGGGAAATTGTGTCACTTCTCTTGCGTTATGTGCAAGCAGTCAGGCTATATGCAGCAGTTTGGGCTGCCTTGCTCGTTGCGAACTGTGTGAAGACCATTTCTTCCTAACAAAGATGGTAATTAATTTGACAGAATTGTACATAATTATGACGTAACATTGAAGGTTGTGCAATGTAACAGCAATATTTAGACTTGGTTCTATATTTCACTGAAAGAAAAAATTGCATTTTATTGATGACAATTTGAATGCACAGAGATACCGTGACGCGATCCTGAGGCCCATTGTCGTGACATTCATTCGCCACCATCACCATGATAATGCACTGCCCCGTGTCGCAAGGATCTGTACACAATACCTGGAAACCGAAAATGTCCCAGTTCTTCCATGGCCTGCATACTCACCAGATACGTTACCCAATGAGAATGCTTGGGATGGTCTGGATCGATGTATACGACAGCATGTTCCAGTTCCCGCCCATAACCAGCAACTTCTCACAGCCATTGAAGAGGATTGTGACAACATTCCACAATTCTCTTCAATGGCTGTGCAAACAGCCTGATCAACTCTATGTGAAGGAGATGTGTCGTGCTGCATGAGGCAAATGGGTGGTCAAACCAGATACGGACTGGTTTTCTGATCCACACCCCTAACTTTTTTTTGTTAAGGTATCTGTGACCAACAGATGCATATCTGTATTCTCAGTCATGTGGAATCCATAGATTAGGGCCTAATGAATTTCACTTGACTGATTTCCTTATATGAAATGTAACTCAGTAAAATATTTTAAAATTGTTGCATGTTAAGTTTAGATTTTTGTTCAGTGTATTACATTAAGGTACTTAGTTGTAACCCAGAAATGATTTCATATGAATAAAAAAGATGACTGCATTGGGTCTTTAAATTAGTCATAGAAGTTGTAATCTTCAACGATTTCAAAATGTCTCATCAGCACGTCAGCTCAAACTAAGGTCTTGGAGATGAGCATTAACTTTGATTAAATACTATTTTACAAACTATGTGAATCCAGGTGTGTAAATAACAAGCATGTAGGTCTGTCTTACCATGTAGGTCTGTCTTACCATGTAGGTCTGTCTTACCATGCAGGTCTGTCTTACCATGCAGGTCTGTCTTACCATGCAGGTCTGTCTTACCATGCAGGTCTGTCTTACCATGCAGGTCTGTCTTACCATGCAGGTCTGTCTTACCATGTAGACGTCAAACTCGTCCAGGCACCTGAAGGGGGACTCAGTGATCTCCCAGAGGGAGAGGATAAAACACACTGTAGAGAAGGATCTCTCTCCTCCAGACAGAGACCGCATGTCACTCATACTGTCGTTCTCGCGGCCTGGCGGCTTCACCTGTACACACAGGCCCAGGAGGTTAGAGAGGACAGACAGACAACAGGACACATTGAGTTGGGGTTCACACCTGTAGCATGAGTGTCTAGTTAGTTTGATCAGGTTGTTGTTATGTGGGTCCTGTTGTCTGTAAATACTGATTATTTAATGCCAACTTAAACTCAGTCCTCTTGAATGCCAAACACATTCCTGCAAAAAGCTAAATAAATGAACTGAACAATTATTATGAAAATGTATTTGTCAAATTGATTCTGACGAATACAGATACTTTATTTTATGTAAAAGCTACGGAGGCCATTTGAAAACTATGAGGATTAGCACACATACCGAGATGGACAGCGTCTCACTGTTGTGATCAAACATCATGGACCCGCAGCAATTCATCTTTATCAGGAAATTATTAAAGTATAACTTGCATCTCACAGAGAGGGACCTAGGTACATAAAAGTCAAGAGTGTGGGAATAGTCAACATACGGTATTCGACAATCAGTATTACTAGGGCGAGTTGTGTACTAAAAGGGACAGTCGTGTTCTAAAAAGCATGCTCAATGGAGATCATCCATTTGTACAGGCTTAAGCTTAATCTGTATCTGGGAAATGAGCCATAGAGTATTATTTTGGGGGGTTTAGAGCGGTTTAAATAAATAACAACAGTCATGAGCATTTTTAAAGTGGAATTGTCCTTTATGAAATGCGTCAAATGATCACAAATTACCTGCGCATTATTTTGTACCGGGTCTGCCTGTCGGACATTATGTTGTCAAGACGATCTATGAACTTCTTCAGATCTCTCACTTGGTTTGATTTGTCCCTGTAGTTAGCCAGGGCCTCTGCATACTCTCTGGTGAGGAGAAAGATAGTTGAAGTCGGAAGTTTACATACTTACTTTGGAGTCATAAAAACTATTTTTTCAACCTCTCCACAAATTTCTTTTTAAGAAACTATAGTTTTGGCAAGTCGGTTAGGACATCTACTTTGTGCATGACACAAGTAATTCTTCCAACAATTGTTTACAGACAGATTTGTTCACTTACAATTCACTGTATCACAATTCCAGTGGGTCAGAAGTTTACATACACTAAGTTGACTGTGCCTTTAAACAGCCTGGAAAATACCAGATAATGTCATGGCTTTAGAAGCTTCTGATAGGCTAATTGACATAATTTGAGTCAATTGGAGGTGTACCTGTTGATGTATTTCAAGGCCTAACTTCGAACTCAGTGCCTCTTAGCTTCACATCATGGGAAAATCAAAAGAAATCAGCCAAGACCTCAGAAAAAAAATTGGAGACCTCCACAAGTCTGGTTCATCCTTGGGAGCAATTTCCAAACGCCTGAAGGTACCACGTTCATCTGTACAAAAGTATAAACACCATGGGACCATGCAGCTGTCATACCACACAGGAAGGAGACGCGTTCTGTCTCCTAGAGATGAACGTACTTTGGTGCGAAAAGTGCAAATCAATCCCAGAACAACAGCAAAGAACCGTGAGAAGATGCTGGAGGAAACAGGTACAAAATTATCTATATCCACAGTAAAACGAGTCCTATAACCTGAAAGGCCGCTCAGCAAGGAAGAAGCCACTGCTCCAAATCCGCCATAGACTGCACATGGGGACAAAGATCTAACTTTTTGGAGAAATGTTCTCTGGTCTGATGAAACAGAAATAGAACTGTTTGTCCATAATGACCATCATTATGTTTGGAGAAAAAAGTGGGAGGCTTGCAAGCCGAAGAACACCATCCCAACCGTGAAGCACAGGGGTGGCAGCATCATGTTGTGGGGGTGCTTTGCTGCAGGAGGGACTGGTGCACTTCACAAAATAGATGGCATCATGAGGCCGGAAAATTATGTGGATATATTGACGCAACATCAAGACATCAGTCAGTAAGTTAAAGCTTGGACGCAAATGGGTCTTCCAAATGGACATTGACCCCAAGCAAAGTTGTGCCAAAATGGCTTAAGGACAACAAATTCAAGGTATTGGAGTGGCCATCACAAAGCCTCAATTCCATAGAAAATGAAGAAAGAGTGTGCGAGCAAGGAGGCCGACAAACCTGACTCAGTTACACCAGCTCTGTCAGGAGGAATGGGACAAAATTCACCCAACTTATTGTGGGAAGCTTGTGGAAGGCTACCCGAAACATTTGACCCAAGTTAAACAATTTAAAGGCAATGCTACCAAATACTAATTGAGTGTATGTAAACTTCTGACCCACTGGGAATATGATGAAAGAAATAAAAGCTGAAATAAATCTCTACTATTATTTCACATTCTTAAAATAAAGTGGTGATCGTAACTGACCTAAGACAGGGAATTTTTACTAGGATTAAATGTCACGAATTGTGAAAAACTGAGTTTAAATGTATTTGGCTAAGGTGTATGTATACTTCCCACTTCAATTGTATATACAAAAGCCTTGAAAAGTAATATTTCCAAAATGCATTGACACAGTAGTTATAGCATGTTATAGCAGGCAGAAATGTCTTCTAACATCACAATCTCCATTACTAAAATCTTGCCTAATTTGGTGTTTACCTAATCTGTCCACGAGAGAGGAAACATTACAAGACGACAGACAGTTAAATGAGCAATGTTTTATGAAATAATCATGCCGTTTGGATATGTACTGATGGAGTACCCTACCTAACCACCTGCTCGTGGTCTCCATGGCTACTCTCCTGAACGCTGATCTTCCTCCGTAACCTCGTGATCTCCACATCAATACTCCTGGCGCTGCGATCTACCTGTTGGCGCTCTGGGCTGATCTCTTTGGCTTTGGCCACAAATTCCTGTCAACAGTTTATAAACAGATTAACAACTGCCATTTACAGTATGTTCATTTCACCCAATTTGGCCCCATCATTGTTTTTTTATTTAGCAAAATAACATGCAATTTAAATTCATCTTATATAATTCACCAATAAATATCCATATATGGGTTGATTTGTGTTTTTTGAGGTCGGTTCTGTTTCGGTTAGATTATTTGGGTTGAATGCTGTAACACAGAATAAAACAACAAAAGTCCCATGATGGTAGTGACTGTCCATTACTGCTTATTACTTATTAACCATCATTTATTCACATTACTTTAATTAAATATTTCAGTTGTGTATATTAGGCAACATTTGTTTTATGACTATTATTTAATTCCAAGCATAATTTTATGACTGCTGAAGACCAGCTATCAATCACTTAGATAATGTATTTTCAGGTAGTGATATGCTAAGCAACTGCTCTCTAGAACTGCTCTCTAGATCCCCTCACAATCACAAAATGTCGCTAAGCAACAGCTGCTCTCTATGTCCCCCCATGATCACAATACGTCACTAAGCAACAGCTGCTCTCTAGATCCCATTACATCACGATACGTCGCTAAGCAACAGCTGCTCTCTATATCACATCACGATGAGTCGCTAAGCAACAGCTGCTCTCTATATCACCTCACGATCAAAATGCATCGCTAAGCTACAGCTGCTCTCTATATCACCTCACGATCAAAATGCATCGCTAAGCTACAGCTGCTCTCTATATCACCTCACGATCAAAATACATCGCTAAGCTACAGCTGCTCTCTATATCACCTCACGATCACAATACGTTGCTAAGCTACAGCTGCTCTCTATATTACCTCACGATCACAATACGTTGCTAAGCAACAGCTACTCTCTATATCACCTCACGAGCAAAATGCATCGCTAAGCTACAGCTGCTCTCTATATCACCTCACGATCACAATACGTTGCTAAGCAACAGCTACTCTCTATATCACCTCACGATCAAAATACATCGCTAAGCTACAGCTGCTCTCTATATCACCTCACGATCACAATACGTTGCTAAGCTACAGCTACTCTCTATATCACCTCACGATTACAATACGGTAAAATAGACTATATGGAATTCAAATAATTGAACCGACGTTGGTTTATTAGTTGTTTAAAAAAAAAACATTTTGGTTAATCGCTCAGCACTAGGGTTGATTCCAACATTGGGACAAATATTATCGCTTACTGTGACCTCCTCTTCTTTCAGAGCCAGATCACTCCTCATAGCCTGCATGTTGTCCTGATGATCCTTGAATTTCTTCTCTAAGATCTTCAGGCTTCGTTCCAGTTTACTGCACTGTGCTTCAGCCTTACCCTGTTCCTCCTGATCAGTCAAGAACAAAACAATAACACACAAAGCACAACGTCATCACAAACACTTTTGTGTTTGTACCAAATAACTCACATTTCATTAGGTACCATTTCAACTATTAAAGTTACTCTGTATAAAAGTGTCTGTCAAGTGGCATTATTAAGCGCTGTCATCTTTACAGCATCAGGAACTCCAAACGTGTCTACAGTACCTTCAGTGGCTCTGTCTCCTCAGCCAGCTGTTCTATCCTGTTTCTCACGTCAACATACTGGCAATCAACTTCCTTGGCAGTTCTCTTATGCTCCTCCAGCTCCTCCTTCGCTTCCTCCACAGTTTTCTTCTCACCGTCGATTCTCTGCTGGTTCTCTTGAGCCACTTCTTCCTGTCGCATTTGATCAAGTTAAACGTTTAAATTAAATGCACCGTGTTAACACTTGAATCAATCCCAACCAACATAGATCATCTCTACAGGAAATCATGGCATCATTTGGAATCATGGATAAATAAAAGTTATTTTTTTACCAAAGTGCTGATGTCATCAGTCTGTTCCTCCTCAACATTCTCCAGCTCGGTCACACCGGCCTTGACCTGATTCACTGTGGCCTGGATGCAAATATACAGGTAGACTGTTACACAGCATGCATGTCCTACGTAACATATTCAACAACAGATCGCACCCTGCATTAATATACAGGACATTTGTCAATATCTTTCAGATACATCTACAGCAATGCTTACGTTTACAACACCACCAGGCTTTTTCAGAGTAGTGATGGTGCAATGCATCGGACTGCTGTCAGTTCAATGTGTCAATGTTTTCATTGCTATTCAAATTAACAATTGGGGAAGAAAACTGAGCAGTGACAAACACATTATAAACACAGTTCATCATATTACCAGAGTCTTTTTCAGAGTCATGATTGTGCTGTGTAGTTTGGCCTCCATGCGCTGGATGTCCTCATTGACTGAGCTCAGGTGAAGCTGAAACCGGGAGAGCTGTGCCTTGTAGTTCTCCAGCTCTGACTCCACCATGCTGTGCAATGACAAAGAACAATAAAAGTACAAATCAATACAATGCTCAAGGACAGTACCATCTCATGAGATGAAGGCGGCAGGTAGCCTGGCAGTTTAAGAGGCTTGCCAGTTCAAATCCCGGATCTGACTGGAAAAATCTGAGTGAGTGGGCGGGGGGAGGGGGAACGTGAGCTGGCAACCGAAAGGTTGCTGGTATCAAATCCTTGATGCCATTGCCTGCTATTGTGCCCTCGAGCAAGGCACTTAACCCCCCAAAACAACTGCTCCCCGGGCGCCCAGTGTGGCAGCCCCCCATAACTCTCCTAACCCTGTATATGTAAATATTAGGGCTGACACCATTTAGTCGACAGGTCGGTTGTAGTAAATTAATTGTGCCCCTTTTTTTATTTTTTAACATGGTGCACAAGACACCTGTCTGATTCATGCCTGTCTCAGTAGACTGTTACATGGCGGAGGCCACAGGTATGGCACATTCCATCACTCTAAAACATACGATAGTGAAATGGTTAAATCATGTAAAAAATAATGGTGGAACACTAAACACATTTAATATAATTTAATAACAAATACGCATTCTACCGCGTTGTATATGGTCACTGTCCAAGGTTCTGAAACATGATAGTCAGCGCACTGTAGAATTGGCACCTTCCCCTATGTTGCTATTGTGCAAAATAGCAAAATTACCCAGCATATTGGGATTGAGAACAATGCTATGGAGGCAGCAGCAGAGATGAGGAAACAGCCCTTGCCTTAGCCTAAATATCCAAGAAAATTGAGGAGAGAGGAAACCAACTTAATTAGGTCTATAATCAATAGCCTAACTGTTAAATGAGCCTGGCTTTATAAAATCATCCATATATATATACACATATGTATGTATGTATGTATGTATGTATGTATGTATGTATGTGTGAATGAATGAATATACACACGCACAAACATATATATTTATTATAGTGTATATGACTCCAAACTTTTGAACGGTAGTGTATGTATGTGTGTGTCTTTCGGAGGGAAAAGGGTAAAAAACTGAAGTCAGATTTCCGTTGGCCCTTGTGTGCAATTGACCAATAATGTGATCTTAATCTGGTACTTCCTGGTTAAATAAAATAAATAAAACAAATATTTACTACTGATGTGTTTCGGAACAAGGTACTTTATAAGAGCATACCACAACCGTACCAAAATAAAATGTAATAAGAGTCCAGATTAATAAAATAGATACTTGCCGAATTTCTGTTTCCAGATCTCCCCCGAGGTATTTGGCCATGCTGAAGTCTGGAGTGTAGTACCGGTTAGGGTACACCTGGTCTCCCTCCACAGTGAAGGCCTCACGACAGTTCCTCGGGGGTCGGCCTTGTTGCATCACTCTCCTGGCTGCATTCTTCTCCTGCAATCACAACCGGGACAAGAGACATTGGTAGCTGGGAACTTACTCATGTTTGTTTATTTCACCTTTATTTAACCAGGTAGGCCAGTTGAGAACAAGTTCTCATTTACAACTGCGATCTGGCCAAGTTAAAGCATAGCAGTGTGGCAAAAACAACAACACAGAGTTATTCATGGAATAAACAAACATACAATCAATAATACAGTAGAAATAATCTGTCTGTAAACAATTGTTGGAAGAATTACTTGTGTCATGTACAAAGTAGATGTCCTAACTGACTTGCCAAAACTATAGTTTGTTAACAAGAAATTTGTGGAGTGGTTGAAAAACAAGTTTTAATGACTCCAACCTAAGTGTATGTAAACTTCTAACTTCAACTGTAGATGACAAAGTTACTTTTAGATTTGTAGAATTTTTAATTTAGCTAGAATTGTTATTAAATCAGATTACAATGATTTGAGATACGAAGACTTTATGAAACTGTTCCACGAAAATGTGCATATGAAAATCCTAACTGGCACGCAGATCGGTAGAAATGGTAAGATAAATTGACACTCCAAATGGAAAAGGTTGCCGACCCCTGGTGTAGCCTATTACCGGTAACTTCGGGAGCGTAACGACAAAATCTGCGAAGGCCAGCAGCAGTGGGAGGTGGTGGTTCGGGAACAGGGTTTTCAATCCTCTGGTTATGTTATCTTTATCTCTGGCTGCCTAGAGTCATTTGTGTGTCTTAATTATTTAAATCACAGTGTGCTTAAAGCGTCAGACAAGCCCAGTAGCCTACATATAGTTGACTGTCAAAACACATAGGGTGTGTCTATCTGGAAAAATACACATTTCAAAATTTCAACCAGTCGATTGGTCGAAAGAACAGGCAACTTTTGGTCAACCAAGATTATTTAAATATACAGTGCCTTGCGTAAGTATTCGGCCCCCTTGAACTTTGCGACCTTTTGCCACATTTCAGGCTTCAAACATAAAGATATAAACCTGTATTTTTTTGTGAAGAATCAACAACAAGTGGGACACAATCATGAAGTGGAACGACATTTATTGGATATTTCAAACTTTTTTAACAAATCAAAAACTGAAAAATTGGGCGTGCAAAATTATTCAGCCCCCTTAAGTTAATACTTTGTAGCGCCACCTTTTGCTGCGATTACAGCTGTAAGTCGCTTGGGGTATGTCTCTATCAGTTTTGCACATCGAGAGACTGACATTTTTTCCCATTCCTCCTTGCAAAACAGCTCGAGCTCAGTGAGGTTGGATGGAGAGCATTTGTGAACAGCAGTTTTCAGTTCTTTCCACAGATTCTCGATTGGATTCAGGTCTGGACTTTGACTTGGCCATTCTAACACCTGGATATGTTTATTTGTGAACCATTCCATTGTAGATTTTGTTTTATGTTTTGGATCATTGTCTTGTTGGAAGACAAATCTCCGTCCCAGTCTCAGGTCTTTTGCAGACTCCATCAGGTTTTCTTCCAGAATGGTCCTGTATTTGGCTCCATCCATCTTCCCATCAATTTTAACCATCTTCCCTGTCCCTGCTGAAGAAAAGCAGGCCCAAACCATGATGCTGCCACCACCATGTTTGACAGTGGGGATGGTGTGTTCAGCTGTGTTGCTTTTACGCCAAACATAACGTTTTGCATTGTTGCCAAAAAGTTCAATTTTGGTTTCATCTGACCAGAGCACCTTCTTCCACATGTTTGGTGCGTCTCCCAGGTGGCTTGTGGCAAACTTTAACCAACACTTTTTATGGATATCTTTAAGAAATGGCTTTCTTCTTGCCACTCTTCCATAAAGGCCAGATTTGTGCAATATACGACTGATTGTTGTCCTATGGACAGAGTCTCCCACCTCAGCTGTAGATCTCTGCAGTTCATCCAGAGTGATCATGGGCCTCTTGGCTGCATCTCTGATCAGTCTTCTCCTTGTATGAGCTGAAAGTTTAGAGGGACGGCCAGGTCTTGGTAGATTTGCAGTGGTCTGATACTCCTTCCATTTCAATATTATCGCTTGCACAGTGCTCCTTGCGATGTTTAAAGCTTGGGAAATCTTTTTGTATCCAAATCCGGCTTTAAACTTCTTCACAACAGTATCTCGGACCTGCCTGGTGTGTTCCTTGTTCTTCATGATGCTCTCTGCGCGTTTAACGGACCTCTGAGACTATCACAGTGCAGGTGCATTTATACGGAGACTTGATTACACACAGGTGGATTGTATTTATCATCATTAGTCATTTAGGTCAACATTGGATCATTCAGAGATCCTCACTGAACTTCTGGAGAGAGTTTGCTGCACTGAAAGTAAAGGGGCTGAATAATTTTGCACGCCCAATTTTTCAGTTTTTGATTTGTTAAAAAAGTTTGAAATATCCAATAAATGTTGTTCCACTTCATGATTGTGTCCCACTTGTTGATTCTTCACAAAAAAATACAGTTTTATATCTTTATGTTTGAAGCCTGAAATGTGGCTTAAGGTCGCAAAGTTCAAGGGGGCCGAATACTTTCGCAAGGCACCGTATATATATATATATATATATATATATTTTTTTTAGTCGGGGACAGCCCTACTATCCAGCAAGGGGAAACATTTGCATGCAGCAAAGTCTACTGCCGATCTTCATAAAACTTCAGCTGCATACTATTCCCACCAGTGGTGGATTTAGGTATGGGCGACATGGGCAGACGCCGAGGGCGGCATCTTGCCGGGGCGCCCGCACCAAAATATGATGACATTTGCGCGATTGGTTTTCTATTGCTAATTTGCACGTCACGTCAATGATATCATGTCACCATGTGGTAATGTGGGTCAATTAACCTTGTCGGAGTGGGGTAGGTTATTTATAAAATTTCGTGGTATCCAATTGTTTTTTTAGTAGCTCATCGCTACAACTCCCCGTACGGGCTCGGGAGAGACAAAGGTTGAAAGTCATGCGTCCTCCGATACACAAGAAAGAAAGAAACACTGTGCACCTGGCAACCTTGGTTAGCGCGCACTGTGGCCCGCCACAGGAGTCGCTGGTGCGCGATGAGACAAGGATTTCCCTACCGGCCAAACCCTCCCTAACCCAGACGATGCTAGGCCAATTGTTACGACAGAGCCTGGGCGCGAACCCAGAGTCTCTGGTGGCACAGCTGGCGCTGCAGTACAGCGCCCTTAACCACTGCGCCACCCGGGAGGCTGGAGTGGGGTAGGTTGACCTCCGGTCTCCCCACTGGAAGCCCGAGGTAGGGGGAGTGGGGGAATCTATCAAATAGCACACTAACTTTGTACTACTAATTTACTAATGCAATTAGTAAATTAGAAATTAGAAATGCCTGTAGCAGCATCCCCACCAAACCCTGCTGCTGAGGATGAACCACTGTCTACAGACCCTGCTGCTGAGGATGAACCACTGTCTACAGACCCTGCTGCTGAGGATGAACCACTGTCTACAGACCCTGCTGCTGAGGATGAACCACTGTCTACAGACCCTGCTGCTGAGGATGAACCACTGTCTACAGACCCTGCTGCTGAGGATGAACCACTGTCTACAGACCCTGCTGCTGAGGATGAACCACTGTCTACAGACCCTGCTGCTGAGGATGAACCACTGTCTACAGACCCTGCTGCTAAGGATGAACCACTGTCTACAGATCCTGCTGCTGAGGATGAACCACTGTCTACAGACCCTGCTGCTGAGGATGAACCACTGTCTACAGACCCTGCTGCTGAGGATGAACCACTGTCTACAGATCCTGCTGCTGAGGATGAACCACTGTCTACAGATCCTGCTGCTGAGGATGAACCACTGTCTACAGATCCTGCTGCTGAGGATGGACCACTGTCTACAGACCCTGCTGCTGAGGATGAATCACTGTCTACAGACCCTGCTGCTGAGGATGAACCACTGTCTACAGATCCTGCTGCTGAGGATGAACCACTGTCTACAGACCCTGCTGCTGAGGATGAACCACTGTCTACAGACCCTGCTGCTGAGGATGAACCACTGTCTACAGACCCTGCTGCTGAGGATGAACCACTGTCTACAGACCCTGCTGCTGAGGATGAACCACTGTCTACAGACCCTGCTGCTGAGGATGGACCACTGTCTACAGACCCTGCTGCTGAGGATGAATCACTGTCTACAGACCCTGCTGCTGAGGATGAACCACTGTCTACAGATCCTGCTGCTGAGGATGAACCACTGTCTACAGACCCTGCTGCTGAGGATGAACCACTGTCTACAGATCCTGCTGCTGAGGATGAACCACTGTCTACAGATCCTGCTGCTGAGGATGAACCACTGTCTACAGACCCTGCTGCTGAGGACGGACCACTGTCTACAGACCCTGCTGCTGAGGATGAATCACTATCTACAGACCCTGCTGCTGAGGATGAATCACTGTCTACAGACCCTGTCTACAGACCCTGCTGCTGAGGATGAACCCCTGTCTACAGACCCTGCTGCTGAGGATGAACCACTGTCTACAGACCCTGCTGCTGAGGATGAACCACTGTCTACAGATCCTGCTGCTGAGGATGAACCACTGTCTACAGACCCTGCTGCTGAGGACGAACCACTGTCTACAGATCCTGCTGCTGAGGATGAATCACAGTCTACAGATCCTGCTGCTGAGGATGAACCACTGTCTACAGATCCTGCTGCTGAGGATGAACCACTGTCTACAGACCCTGCTGCTGAGGATGAACCACTGTCTACAGACCCTGCTGCTGAGGATGTACCACTGTCTACAGACCCTGCTGCTGAGGATGAACCACTGTCTACAGACCCTGCTGCTGAGGATGAACCACTGTCTACAGACCCTGCTGCTGAGGATGAACCACTGTCTACAGACCCTGCTGCTGAGGATGGACCACTGTCTACAGACCCTGCTGCTGAGGATGAACCACTGTCTACAGATCCTGCTGACTGGCCTTCAGTTCTGACTGACAGAATTAAGACACAACTAGTTTGCAGAGGACCAAGTGAAGTACCACCTAACTGTGTTTTCCCAAGGAATGAGAGTGATGGAAGAAGTTGCCACCACCAGTATTTCAGGAAGATCTTGGTGAGTGGTGAAAAAATCCCTAGAAGTTGGTTGGTGTATTCTGAAAGAAACAGCCTCTTCTGCTCCTGCTGCAAACTCTTTTCGAAGAAGAAAATTAATTTGGCAAACTCAGGACTGACAGACTGGAAACATGCAAGTTCTTTGCTGACTTCACATGACAGCAGTCCAGAACACCAAAACTGCATGAAAACATGGAAAGAACTGGCAATGAGGATCAAAAAAAGAGGAAACAATTGATAATCATGAGATGACACTTATGGAGGCTGAGAGGATAAGATGGAGCGAGGTGTTGATACGTCTGACTGCTATTGTGCAGTCTCTGACCATTAGAAACTTGGCACTAAGGGGACACACAGAAACACTGTACTCTCTATCAAAATGGACATTTCCTCCAAAGGAGGTTAAACTGATGGCACAATTTGTTGAAGTCATGAAAGAGCACCTTAACCGTGTCCAAAAAGGGACCTCGAGTCACACCATCAGCTACCTCTGCCACCAAATACAGAATGAACTCATTGATTTGTTGAGCAGCAAGGTCTTTTCAATAATGGTGAGTGACATCAAGCTGGCAAAATGCTTCTCTATCATTCTAGATTGCACCTCAGATGTCAGCCACACTGAATAATTGTCAGTTGTGATTAGAATTGTGTCACTGAAGGAG
Source organism: Oncorhynchus mykiss (assembly GCF_013265735.2). Lineage (NCBI taxonomy): Eukaryota > Metazoa > Chordata > Actinopteri > Salmoniformes > Salmonidae > Oncorhynchus > Oncorhynchus mykiss. The sequence continues at coordinate 37,087,880 of NC_048589.1, forward strand.
GAACCCCACATAAAGGAAAGTTTTATGGGGGTTTTGGAGGCAGAGGAGTCCACGGGCCAACATTTGGCATCCCTGATTCACAAAAGATTAGAGGAGCTAAAAATTCATTTTGAGGACTGCAGAGGACAGTCTTATAATAATGGGTCCAACACGAGAGGCAAAAGATGTCCAAGCCAGACTCCTGGAAATGAATCCAAGAGCTCTATTTGTGCCATGTGGGGCTCGCACATTGAACCTGGTTGTGGCTGATGCTGCTAAAAGTTATGTCGATACCACAGGTAACTTTGGCACCTTTCACAAACTGTACACCTTGTTCTCAGCCTCCACATAGCGATGGGCCATCCTGAAAAAACATGTGGACATCACTTTGAAGATGTGGACTGAGACAAGGTGGGAGAGTCAAGTTAAGTGTCCAGCCACTGAGGTGTCAGGCAGCAGCAGTGAGAGAGGCACTGAGGTGTCAGGCAGCAGCAGTGAGAGAGGCACTGAGGTGTCAGGCAGCAGCAGTGAGAGAGGCACTGAGGTGTCAGGCAGCAGCAGTGAGAGAGGCACTGAGGTGTCAGGCAGCAGCAGTGAGAGAGGCACTGAGGTGTCAGGCAGCAGCAGTGAGAGAGGCACTGAGGTGTCAGGCAGCAGCAGTGAGAGAGGCACTGAGGTGTCAGGCAGCAGCAGTGAGAGAGGCACTGAGGTGTCAGGCAGCAGCAGTGAAAGAGGCACTGAGGTGTCAGGCAGCAGCAGTGAGAGAGGCACTGAGGTGTCAGGCAGCAGCAGTGAGAGAGGCACTGAGGTATCAGGCAGCAGCAGTGAGAGAGGCACTGAGGTGTCAGGCAGCAGCAGTGAGAGAGGCACTGAGGTGTCAGGCAGCAGCAGTGAAAGAGGCACTGAGGTGTCAGGCAGCAGCAGTGAGAGAGGCACTGAGGTGTCAGGCAGCAGCAGTGAGAGAGGCACTGAGGTATCAGGCAGCAGCGGTGAGAGAGGCACTGATTGAGGTGAGGGATCAAACCAAAGACCCTGTGATAAAGATTGAGGCCCAGTCCTTGTCAGAGGAGGTGGGATCATACCGCTTCAGCATCTGTACAGTGGTGTAGTATGACATCTTGAGCCAGATCCAACATGTGTGCAAGCTGATACAGTCTCCCAGTATGCATGTGGATGTTGCAGTCAGTCTTCTCAGAAAGACAGAGAGAGGTCTCAGCAACTACATGGCAACAGGCTTTATGACTGCACAAACGTCAGCCAAGGATATTTGCGAGGTTATGAATGTAGAGGACGTTCTACGACAAAAAAGGCTGAGGTCCTTTTCATACGAATCATTTGATGAGGCTTTGAATGATGCCCTGAAGAAGCTGGAGGTGACATTTTTCAATGTCGTTGCTGATGCTGCAACCTCAGCCCTTCAGGAAAGATTTTACACACTGGAAAATGTGGGAGAGAAGTTCGGAGTGCTGTCAACCTTCCTAAGTCTCTCAAATGAGGAGCTGACAGAACAATGCGAGGCCCTTACTATGACACTACACTGTAAAGACACTCAGACTTTGATGGCAGAGAGCTTGCACAGGAACTGAAGAACTAGCCTGACTTGCCATCGAAGACACGAAAGGGAGCCCTCAGAAAAGTATCCACATTTGTGGACTGCTCTCAGAATTTGTCTTACTCTTCCAGTGACCGTAGCTAAAGCAGAACGGAGCTCTTCAAAGCTGAAGCTCATCAAATCCTACCTGAGCTCCACCATGTCACAGGAACGCCTTAGTGGCCTTGCTGTTATCAGTATTAACCATACAATTGCTGGGCAGATTTCTTATGATGATGTCATTGATGACTTTGCATCAAGGAAGGCAAGAAAGGTCAGGGTTTAGACGGCAGTTGTGCAATTTAGTTTGTGTGTTTCCTGTTTGAAGTGCAGTAGTGTAATAATCAGGTTCTCTTCTTTATAAGTGTGTTATTCTATTTGTGTATTTGATGTCGGATGTGTGCAATTTAGTTTGATTTGTGTGTTTTTTTGTTATTAATAGGGTAATAGTGTAATAATTAAATTATCTTTTTTATTTGAATTTATATGCTACAATTTGTTTCTATTGGTCTTTGTTACTTCTTTTTGATATTTATGAATCTTCTTTTTGTATATATTTATATAGTTTTAAGGGGGGGTTTCGCCCAGGGAGCCATGATGATCTGGGGTCTGTTGCCTTTAGAGAAGTAGCGTGACATTAGATCCTGGAGGACGGCCTCGTCCTTGTAGTTGTCACAGCAGAAGGTCTTCATGAAGCTCCTCAAGCTGCTCTCCACTGCTACAGCTAAGGCAGGGTCCTTCACCCAGGGAGCCATACAAGCTAGAACCTGGCTCCCAGTGGTGGAAACATGATAGATGCTGTTGTTTCTATCTTCCAATTTACCTTTGTCGTATCGTGCCTCAATGCAAACTCCTTCAAACAAACAGTTTGTTGGACTGCACATTCAACTAGGAGCTTAAATCAGGGAAGAAACTAACCTTGATTATGAGAATGGATTCTATGCCTCTCATGTCGATGAGACAGTTTGCGATGACTGGGTTGGCTATGCTCAGAGAGTCCAGTACTGAGGGGTAGTCTGGGTGATTGACTCCACTGAAACACAACCAAATACAAAAAACAAATTAGCTTTACTGACAACAACAACAACAACAAAGTATAGATACAGTTTGTTATGAACATCTAACAAAACAATTTGGTAACAATGAGACAATGTATTCATAAGTCCATACAGTTTCACTCTAATAATATCTGTAACCAAATATGGTCAAGGATCAAATACGGTCCATAGTAGCTACAACAACAAAACAATATGTGTTAATGTCCCAAATGGCACCTTATTCCCTACATAGTGCACTACTATTGACCATGTAGGGAATACGTTGCCATTTCAGAGGGAGCGATTGTGTCTCACCGTCCTTGAACCTTGTAGACGGAGCCAGAGAAGGGGCTGACGATGATCTGGGGTCTGTTGCCTTTAGAGAAGTAGCGTGACATTAGATCCTGGAGGACGGCCTCGTCCTTGTAGTTGTCACAGCAGAAGGTCTTCATGAAGCTCCTCAAGCAGCTCTCCACTGCTACTGCTAAGGCAGGGTCCTTCAGGTTTATACATGCCCCTGATGGGAAACCATGGATGGATGGATGGGTAGATGGATGGATGGGTAGATGGATGGATGGGTAGATGGATGAATGGATGGATGGATGGATGGGTAGATGGATGAATGAACGGAAATAAAAACAGATGAATTAATGTTAAGTACATCTTTCTGAGGTTTCCCCACAGGGGGTAATTAGGAAGAGTGTTGCACATGACCGTGCCATTCGGCCAGATCACTATATGATTGGGCTACACTAAACATTAGAAGGTGGAGAACCACTGACCTATAGGGCCAAGAGGTTTCTTGGTAAAACGTCCTTGGATGTAAGCCTTGTCTATGTTGTCTAGCAGGTCAGGCATGTTATCTCCAAAGCGCTTCAGTTTGTTGGATCTACTGGCCAGGAGCTGGTTCTTCCTCTTCAGTTTGGCTTCCATCGACACCTGAATATTCTTCTCTTCCAACCTAGAGCATTCAATCAACACATGAGCATTACAGAAGTTTGAGTACTCATACTAAAAGAAGAACGTGAGAGCAAATGGTTGATGCAGAAAGGTGGTTGTTATCACGTTGCTGAAGCCTATATGTGAGTCTTCCGGGCCACACCCTATCGGGCCACACCCTACTCCAACACCAAGCTTCTCAGTCTCAACCACGAATGTATAATAAGAACTGGAGACTGTGTCCAAGATGTCCGACCGTGGTTTCTGAGGTAATCTACTCAGGTTCGCATACGCCGATTCATGGACCGTCCTTATACGGGTTGCATTCCGGTATATAATATAAATATTAATATAAAATGTTAATATCTTCGGCAAAGAGTGATAAAATAAAAAGGCTTCAGCGACAATTATTTGAATAATTTATGGATGTTTTATGAACAAAGTTGATGACTAAAGTGTCTTATTAGGAATTTCCAAATCTGACTTCTCTATGTGGCTGTGTACGGAAATGGTCATTCTGGGCCGGGCGTCAGTTAAACTGCAGTACCGAAGGAAAACTGTAGGAGAAGTCGACACAGTGCTTCTAGAACGCAACCATGGCCCCTTAGGTCTCAACACCGTGAGGATGTGTAAAATTGCTAATGGTCCGTAGGTATTTGTTGTAGTACTTGTTTCATACTGTAGAAGAATGCTACAGGTGGAAGAATGCTACAGGTGGAAGAATGCTACAGGTGGAAGAATGCTACAGGTGAAAGAATGCTACAGGTGAAAGAATGCTACAGGTGAAAGAATGCTACAGGTGAAAGAATGCTACAGGTGAAAGAATGCTACAGGTGAAAGAATGCTACAGGTGGAAGAATGCTACAGGTGAAAGAATGCTACAGGTGAAAGAATGCTACAGGTGAAAGAATGCTACAGGTGAAAGAATGCTACAGGTGAAAGAATGCTACAGGTGAAAGAATGCTACAGGTGGAAGAATGCTACAGGTGGAAGAATGCTACAGGTGGAAGAATGCAAACAGAATTCATCGGACTTAATCATTTAAAAATAACAGGTTTTTATCTGATCTTATCATACTGTACAATATGATAAGACCACATTCTTGGAAGAGAAAGAAAATAGCCTTTGAATCGTTTTCCATTACCGTAGTTTGTCCAACTCCTCCTTCCCTTTGAACAGAGCCTGTTGCCTGTCCTTGATCTCCTGATTCAGTGCAGTGCACTGCGTCTCATGCTTCTCCAACTGCGTCTTCAGACTGGAGATCTTCTGCAGTCTCTTGGTGTGCTCTGCCTCGGCCTTCTTGTTCTGACTCCCACTACAGGGTTACATCAAAAGATCATTTCAACAAAAGCTGAATGTATGCAAGCAAATCAAAACGACAGTAGTTATGTAACTAGAAAATGTGGACCAGACCACAATGCAATGACTATTCATGCTTACGTAGTAAATCAGTGTGTTGACGAAGCTACTCTGAAAACATAGTTTGTGAAGCTACCAATTACTTCACACTGGAAGAAGTTAAGAAAAATGTAGTTTACTTTGAAAAAGCAGTTCAGTACATCCAAACTACTTAGTGAAAAATTATTCTATCTAAATCTGAGATGTTATAGACCACAAATTGAAAGAACAGATCGATCTGGAGTCGGATGTTACCAGAACGTGTAATTTAGACTATTAAAACACAAAAACTGTTTCAAGTCAGAATTAGGAAGATGTGATGCCTACTTCACCCGTACTTTCAGTTATTTTTGGGGAAAAAAGTTCCAGTAGTTAGCTAGACTGCTACATGGCTAAAAAGTAATGAACTACTGAAAACACTACCTAGATGTGAATTTAGTTTAACTACCACCTAACTACTGCAAAACATAGTTCAATTACTACTATCCAACACTGGCAGTTAATCCTTTCGCAGTATATTCTACCAAACATTGACTATCACTCAAAAATCTCTCACATATTTTTCACTTTGTGAATTCTCTCGTGAAGAAGGGACTGTTCCTTCTCTGATTGCTTCAGTTTGTTCACAGCGCGGAAATACACCACCTACAATAGAACAGCATAAAATACAGCTCAGACAAAGGTATTGCATTTCCTCAAAGTGCTGCATGTTAGTCCTAAACAGCACCCTATTCCCTATGAAGTACACTACTTTGAACAGAGCCCTATGGGCCCTGGTCAACAATGGTGCACTACATAGGTAATAGGTGCCATTTGGGACCGTAAGCCTACATTCACTTCCTGGAATGGGACGGACCTCAACCCAGCCTCTTACCTCCTGCTCTTTCTGAGCTTTATTCTTTGACTTGACTTCTTCCTTTATCTTCCGACAGTCCTCTGACAGTGACTCCTCCTCTTCTTTCCGACTGTGAAGCCTGCTCTGGATCTCCTGCAATTTCTTTTCAGCTACTGTCACTTTATTCTGGAGGGAAAAGAGAGGAAAACATTAAAAGCCCAGTGCAGTGAAAAACAAGATTTTCCTGTGTTCTATGTACATTTCCACGCTATGTTGAAATAATACTGTGAAATTGTGATTATAATTATATGCCCTTTTAGTGTAAGAGCTGTTTGAAAAGAGCACCTGAAATTTCAGCATGTTTAGGTGGGATGGAGTTTTGGCCTTCCATGGTGACATTACCATGCAATAAATTAGTTAATAGACCAATAATAAGAGTTCTGAACCTCTGTCAATAAGAGTTCCATTTCGGTTTCCCCCTCCCCACTAACAGACAGTCCTAGCAAAATTCCTGCTTGAGAATTGTTTTTAAAGCTAAGAATCTTTAAAAAAAAACTATGTTTTTACATTCACAGTAAGGTACTTAAAATGTTACCCAGATATGATTAAATATGGAGATAAAAATGGCTGCATTGGACCTTTAAGATATAACACAGGCAGGATTTCTAAGAAAATCATAAGAGTTTCTCCAATGGATTTCTCAACAGATCCAACTGGCAAGATATATATATATATATTTATTACACACACACATATACACACACACACACACACACACACACATATATATACACACACACACTCACAAAAACGTATGTGGACACCCCTTCAAATTAGTAGATTCGACTACTTCAGCGACACCCGTTGCTGACGTATAAAATTGAGCATACATCCATGCAATCTCCATTGACAAACATTGGTAGTAAAATGGACTTACTGAAGAGCTCAGTGACTTTCAACATGGCATCGTTATAGGATGACACCTATCCAAGAAGTCAGTTTGTCAAATTTCTGCCCTGCTAGGGCTGCCTCGGTCAACTGTAAGTGCTGTTATTGTGAAGTGGAAACGTCTAGGAGTAACAACGGCAGTGGTAGGCTCACAGAACGGGACCGTCGAGGGCTGAAGTGTGTACCGCGTAGGAATTAAAAATCGTCTGTCCTTGGTTGAAACACTCATTACCAAGTTCCAAACTGCCTCGAGAAGAAACGTCAGCACAAGAACTGTTCGGCGAGAGCTTCATGAAATGGGTTTCCATGGCCCACACAAGCCTAAGATCACCATGCGCAATGCCAAGTGTCAGCTGGAGTGGTGTAAATCTCGCCGCCATTTGACTCTGGAGCAGTGGAAACACTTTCTCTGGAGTGATGAATCACGTTTCGCCATCTAGCAGTCCAACGGACAAATATGGGTTTGGCGGACCTGTCCCAATGCATAGTGCCGACTGTAAAGTTTGATGGAGGAGGAATAATAATATGGGGCTGTTTGTCATGGTTCAGGCTAGGCCCCTTAGTTCCAGTGAAAATAAATCTTAACGCTACAGCACACAATGACATTCTAGACGATTCTGTGCTTCCAACTTTGTGGCCACTGTTTGGGGAAGGCCCTTTCCTGTTTCAGCATGACAATGCCCCCGCTGCACAATGCGAGGTCCATACAGAAATGGTTTGTTGAGATCGGTGTGGAAGAACTTGACTGGCCTGCATAGAGCCCTGACCTCAACCCCATCGAATGCCTTTGGGATGAATTGTAACACCAACTGCGAGCCAGGCCTAATTGCACAACATCAGTGCCCAATCTCACTAATGCTCTCGTGGCTGAATGGAAGAAAGTCCCCGCAGCAATGTTCCAACATCTAGTGGAAAGCCTTTCCAGAAGAGTAGAGGCTGTTAAAGCAGCAAAAGGGGGACCAACTCCATATTAAAGACCCATGATTTTGGAATGAGATGTTTGACAAACAGGTGTCCACATATTTTTAGTCGTGTAGTGTACTTAGACAAATATACTTCACAAATACCTGACAGAGTTGAAGGTTTTCTTCGTGTTTGTGATTACTTTCTTCTGCGTCTATCTGTTCCTGTAGCTGTTGGACCAACCGCTCCTTTTCCCTCACCTGAAAGTAACAAAACAGAGGTGACATGAATTTATGCAGTTTTTCAAAGAACTTCCAACACTTTTGAATGGCGTTGACTTAGCCCAAACTAAACTAAACGGTGAATGAGAAACAACCAAGTAATGTCCTACCAAGCACCATGCCATCATCTTCTTCAGTTCCTCCAGAGTCTCCTTCATCTTACCAACAGATGACAGGTTTTCGTACCTCTCCTTCTTCTGCAAAAACTCCTGCTTGAGATCCTTTAGACACTGAAAGCAAAATATAAAACATGGTTAGTCTTAACTTACTGTCCTATTTATATACTAATCAAAAATAGAAATGAAACACGTAAAGTGTTGGTGCCATGCATCATGAGCTGAAATAAAATATCTCAGAAATGTTCCATATGGACAAAAAGCTTATTTCTCTAAAATGTTGTGCACAAATTTGTTTACATCCCTGTTAGTGAGTATTTCTCCTCTGCCAAGATATGCCACACCTGTTAGCTGGATGGATGATCAAGAAGCATGATAATTACACAGGTGCACTTTGTGCTGGGGACAATAAAAGGCCACTCTAAAATGTGAAGTTTTGTCACACAACAATGCCACAGATGTCTGAAGTTGATGGAGTGTGCAATTGGCATCCTCACAGCAGGAATGTCCACCAGAGCGGTTACCAGAAAATGTAAGGAAATGTGTCCCGCTACATGAGGCAAATGGTGGTCAAACCAGATACTGACTATTTTTTTTATCCACGCCCCTACGTTTTTTTTTAAGGTATCTGTGACCAACAGATGCATATCTGTATTCCCAGTCATGTGAAATCCATAGATTAGGGCCTAATGAATTTATTTCAATTGACTGATTTCCTCATGTAAACTGTAACTCAGTAAAATATTTTAAATTGTTGCATGTTGCGTTTATATTCTTGTTCAGGGTAATTTAATTGAAAACCGCTAACAAACCGGGTACATATATAGTATTACATGATCTTTTTTTTAATGTAATAAAAAAAATTCATTTTTCGTTAAGTGTATGTGTGACCATGTATGAAATGCAATATTTTTGGGCCACCATAAAATGTCATTTCCATGCGATAGCATTACCTCTTCTTGCCTCTCAACCTGTTCTCTGGTCACTGCTTTAGTCTGTTTGATGTGGATGTAGTCTCTCTTCATCTGCTCCAGTAGAGTCGCTTTCATGAAGAACTACAGAAATATTTTAAAAAATGAAATCCCCAGAAGGAACTTTGGTTGCGCATGATGAAGTGGACATAGAATTAGAATTGCATATGGGACAAAAATGGTTGACAAAAAACAAGCATGTAGACAAGAAAATGTCAGAGCTTAAATTACAAAACAAGGACAATTTAAATTACAACTGTACCTTATACTTATCTGCTTCACTTTTTGAATGGAGAAATTGCTTACTCATTTCTTGGTTAAGAATTGAGACTGGGTTATCCACCTGTGATTTACAGTGAACAGCAAAAGAGGCTTTTCAAATACGGACATACACCACCTTTCCAAAGTTTGGGGTCACTTAGAAATGTCTTTGTTTTTGAAAGAAAAGCTCATTTTTTTGTCCATTTAAAATAACATCAAATTGATCAGAAATACAGTGTAGACATTGTTAATGTTGTAAATGACAAGTACATTAGAGGACAAGTACATTAGAGTGTCTAGTTTGAGAAACAGACACCTCACAAGTCATCAACTGGCAGCTTCATTAAATAGTACCCACAAAACAACATTCTCAACGTCAACAGTGAAGCGGCGACTTCGGGATGCTGGCCTTCTAGGCAGAGTTGCAAAGAAAAAGCCCTATCTCAGACTGACCAATAAAAATAAAAGATTAGTATGGGCAAAATAACACACACTGGACAGAGGAACTCTGCCTACAAGGCCAGCATCCCGGAGTCGCCTCTTCACTGTTGACGTTGTGGGTGACCCCAAACTTTGGAACGGTAGTGTAATTAAAAATAAATAACAAGATTCACTTTCAATAAAAACACACACGCACTCTATATATACACACACACAATACCTGGATGTTGAAGTGATCCAGAATTGCAGTCAATTCGTCCTTTTTATTTGAAACCAAGTGCCCTGGAATAGAAGGTAAAGGTTGATTAAAATAGAGAAGAGATAAAGAGAACGGCCAGACAGACACCGACCGATCTGACGGCCAGACAGACCCCGACCGATCTGACGGCCAGACAGACCGGGCGGCCAGACGGCAAGACAGACCGACCGACCTGACGGCCAGACAGACAGACCGACCTGACGGCCAGACAGACAGACCGACCTGACGGCCAGACAGACAGACCGACCTGACGGCCAGACAGACAGACCGACCTGACGGCCAGACAGACCGACCGACCTGACGGCCAGACAGACCGACCGACCTGACGGCCAGACAGACCGACCGACCTGACGGCCAGACAGACCGACCGACCTGACCGCCAGACCGACCGACCTGACCGCCAGACAGACCGACCTGACCGCCAGACAGACCGACCTGACCGCCAGACAGACCGACCTGACCGCCAGACCGACCGACCTGACCGCCAGACAGACCGACCGACCTGACAGACAGACCGACCTGACCGCCAGACAGACCGACCTGACGGCCAGACAGACAGACCGACCGGACGGCCAGACAGACAGACCAACCGGACGGCCAGACAGACAGACCGACCGGACGGCCAGACAGACCGACCTGACGGCCAGACAGACCGACCGACCGACCTGACGGCCAGACAGACCGACCGACCGACCTGACGGCCAGACAGACCGACCGACCGACCTGACGGTCAGACAGACCGACCGACCGACCTGACGGTCAGACAGACCGACCGACCGACCTGACGGTCAGACAGACCGACCGACCTGACGGCCAGACAGACCGACCGACCTGACGGCCAGACAGACCGACCGACCTGACGGCCAGACAGACCGACCGACCTGACGGCCAGACAGACCGACCGACCTGACCGCCAGAGAGACCGACCGACCGGACCGCCAGACAGACCGACTGACCGGACCGCCAGACAGACCGACCGGACCCCCAGACAGACCGACCGACCGACCTGACGGCCAGACAGACCGACCGACCGACCTGACGGCCAGACAGACCGACCTGACCGCCAGACAGACCGACCTGACCGCCAGACAGACCGACCTGACGGCCAGACAGACAGACCGACCGGACGGCCAGACAGACAGACCGACCGGACGGCCAGACAGACCGACCGACCGACCTGACGGCCAGACAGACCGACCGACCGACCTGACGGCCAGACAGACCGACCGACCTGACGGCCAGACAGACCGACCGACCTACCTGACGGCCAGACAGACCGACCGACCGACCTGACGGCCAGACAGACCGACCGACCTGACGGCCAGACAGACCGACCGACCTGACGGCCAGACAGACCGACCGACCTGACGGCCAGACAGACCGACCGACCTGACGGCCAGACAGACCGACCGACCTGACGGCCAGACAGACCGACCGACCTGACGGCCAGACAGACCGACCGACCTGACGGCCAGACAGACCGACCGACCTGACGGCCAGACAGACCGACCGACCTGACGGCCAGACAGACCGACCGACCTGACGGCCAGACAGACCGACCGACCTGACGGCCAGACAGACCGACCGACCTGACGGCCAGACAGACCGACCGACCTGACGGCCAGACAGACCGAACGACCTGACGGCCAGACAGACCGAACGACCTGACCGCCAGACAGACCGACCGACCTGACCGCCAGACAGACCGACCTGACCGCCAGACAGACCGACCTGACCGCCAGACAGACCGACCTGACCGCCAGACAGACCGACCTGACCGCCAGACCGACCGACCTGACCGCCAGACCGACCTGACCGCCAGACCGACCTGACCGCCAGACCGACCTGACCGCCAGACCTGACCGCCAGACAGACCTGACCGCCAGACAGACCTGACCGCCAGACAGACCGACCGGACGGCCAGACGGCCAGACAGACCTGACGGCCAGACAGACCGACCGGACGGCCAGACAGACCGACCGACCTGACGGCCAGACAGACAGACCGAACTGACGGCCAGACAGACAGACCGACCTGACGGCCAGACAGACAGACCGACCTGACGGCCAGACAGACAGACCGACCTGACGGCCGGACAGACAGACCGAACTGACGGCCGGACAGACAGACCGAACTGACGGCCGGACAGACAGACCGACCTGACGGCCAGAGAGACAGACCGACCTGACGGCCAGACCGACCGACCTGACGTCCAGACAGACCGACCTGACGGCCAGACCGACCTGACAGCCAGACAGACAGACCGACCTGACGGCCAGACAGACAGACCGACCTGACGGCCAGACAGACAGACCGACCTGACGGCCAGACAGACAGACCGAACTGACGGCCAGACAGACAGACCGACCTGACGGCCAGACAGACAGACCGAACTGACGGCCAGACAGACAGACCGACCGACCTGACGGCCGGACAGACAGACCGACCGACCTGACGGCCGGACAGACAGACCGACCGACCTGACGGCCGGACAGACAGACCGACCGACCTGACGGCCGGACAGACAGACCGACCGACCTGACGGCCGGACAGACAGACCGACCGACCTGACGGCCGGACAGACAGACCGACCTGACGGCCAGACAGACAGACCGACCTGACGGCCAGACAGACAGACCGACCTGACGGCCAGACAGACAGACCGACCTGACGGCCAGACAGACCGACCTGACGGCCAGACAGACCGACCTGACGGCCAGACAGACCGACCTGACGGCCAGACAGACCACAGACCGACCTGACGGCCAGACAGACCACAGACCGACCTGACGGCCAGACAGACAGACCGACCTGACGGCCAGACAGACAGACCGACCTGACGGCCAGACAGACAGACCGAACTGACGGCCAGACAGACAGACCGACCGACCTGACGGCCGGACAGACAGACCGACCGACCTGACGGCCGGACAGACAGACAGACCGAACTGACGGCCAGACAGACAGACAGACCGACCTGACGGCCGGACAGACAGACAGACCGACCTGACTGCCAGACAGACCTGACGGCCAGACAGACCGACCTGACGGCCAGACAGACCGACCTGACGGCCAGACAGACCGACCTGACGGCCAGACAGACCGACCTGACGGCCAGACAGACCGACCTGACGGCCAGACAGACCGACCTGACGGCCAGACAGACCACAGACCGACCTGACGGCCAGACAGACCACAGACCGACCTGACGGCCAGACAGACCACAGACCGACCTGACGGCCAGACAGACCACAGACCGACCTGACGGCCAGACAGACCACGGACCGACCTGCCGGCCAGACAGACCACAGACCGACCTGACGGCCAGACAGACCGACCGGACGACCAGACAGACAGACCGACCTGACGGCCAGACAGACCGACCTGACAGACAGACAGACCGACCTGGCGGCCAGACAGACCTGACGACCAGACAGACCTGACGACCAGACAGACCTGACGACCAGACAGACCTGACGGCCAGACAGACCGACCTGACGGCCAGACAGACCGACCTGACGGCCAGACAGACCGACCTGACGGCCAGACAGACCGACCTGACGGCCAGACAGACCACAGACCGACCTGACGGCCAGACAGACCACAGACCGACCTGACGGCCAGACAGACCACAGACCGACCTGACGGCCAGACAGACCACAGACCGACCTGACGGCCAGACAGACCACAGACCGACCTGACGGCCAGACAGACCACAGACCGACCTGACGGCCAGACAGACCACAGACCGACCTGACGGCCAGACAGACCACAGACCGACCTGACGGCCAGACAGACCGACCGGACGACCAGACAGACAGACCGACCTGACGGCCAGACAGACCGACCTGACAGACAGACAGACCGACCTGGCGGCCAGACAGACCTGACGACCAGACAGACCTGACGACCAGACAGACCTGACGACCAGACAGACCTGACGACCAGACAGACAGACCTGACGGCCAGACAGATTTAAACTATTACCTGTTTTACTCTTCAACCTGCACGTCCGAACACCATCACTAGAAATCCTTTGTTCAATAGAAATGCATTCTCCGTAGACATCCCCTTTGTACGCGTCTGGTCCTCTGTTCCTCAGTTTCACTGTCACATCCGCAGTGCTGGAAATAAGTTCACCCACATGGACAGTGTATTGGTCTATTGTTTACATTACATTCAAAATAACTATTTGCAAACTCAGCGGTAATGAGAATTTACACCGTCCATAGAAAAAGAGATATGGAATGGGAGTCAATATAAGTAACTAGAACTGACCTTTCACCATTTTTCACAAAACCTTTCAAAGATGCTCCTCTGTTTGTGATGGTGGCCTTTCCACCAAGGCCCACTATTAGAGCAGTCAGTATGGCACTTTTCCCACCTGCAAAACAAAATCAGGTGAAAATCCCATGGCACAACAACATAGCAGAAATAGGTCCCACTCGCAGTACAATGAACAGCAACTAAGCCATTACAGACAGGGGTGTGGGGGGGGACTGTAACTTGAATTCAGCATTCAAATTCAGTTATAGTGACTGTTGGAGAAGGGTTAGAAAGTTAAGGGAAGGCATGGAAAACATGTGTATGGGGAGTCCTTTAACCAATACAAAAGTATCAGTTTAAAAATCTTTCTTACTTCCATTGTTGCCAACAATGAAGTTCACATTGGGCCCGAACTGGAATGGACCGAGCAAATGGTGACACATGAAATTCTTTATGGTGATGCTTTCGATAACTCCAATATCTCCCAAACCCTAAAAATGAACAACAAAAAATAGAAGAAAACTGTAAGCCATTACAAATCAATCTATTCAATCAATCAGATAATTGATGGGAGGCACCGACCGAGGGAGAGGTGGAGTGGTCATTAAATGATGTCCCATGATCCTCTCTGCCATCTTCTTCCTCTTTAACCGCTTCCAATCTACGTTTCTTGGTGAATTTTTCATCATTCAGTACTTTGCTTTTCCGCTTCATTTTAGTAACATCTGGGTCCACGCTGTTGAAACAAAATATAGATATTAGTAATTATAAATATTAGTAATTACATGCCGAAGTCATGTTAGTTTACTGCCAGAGCACATAGGGAAGATTCTGGAGAGACATATGGGTCTCAAATGGATTGTTGCCAATGTTGCCTGTCTTGCTGTAGGCTACACTACAGATGTGGCTATCGCGTTTGAGTCGCTCTGGATGGCGCCGGAAGGGATGGCTGCCGTTTTACGGGCTCCTAACCAACTGTGCTTCTACCCCCAAGCCATAAGACTGCTGAACAATTAATCAAATGGCCACCCGGACTATTTACATTGACCCCCCCCCTCCCCTTGTTCTTACACTGCTGCTACTCACTGTTTATTATCTATGCATAGTCACTTTACAAATGACCTCGACTAACCTGTTACCGGTATCGCTTGTATATAGCCTCGTTATGTAATTTTCTTGTGTTACTAAATAAACTAAAGTTTTAAAAAATGAACAAGTAAATATTTTCTTAACTCCATTTCTTGAACTGCATTGTTGGTTAAGGGCTTGCAAGTAAGCATTTAACGGTAAGATCTACCTACACCTGTTGTTTATATGTAAGTGATTTGACGTCTGATGACGTCTGGTGTCTTGAAATCGGTGGCTTGAAATGATCCTCAGGGGGAGAAAAAAATCATTGTAAATATTACAAAATGTGTACTTGTCTTACAGGTGGAAGGGTAGGCTTCAGTGTAGACCCCTACCACACAGGAAGGCGCCATGAAAGTACAAAGCTTGACATCTTCCATAAGAACGCGCAGGTGCAGACTAACATTGTAACGTTCCAATCCGAACTGATACAATCTAACATTTTTACGTTTCGTATTCAACTATATAAGGGCTGCTGAAGTTCCATATAGAGGGTGATATGACAAATACAGCTACAATAGGCCTACTCGATACTTTCTTTTGCGAAGCATAGGCTATCTTTGTTTGTAAGATCAGTGCATTAAAGTTTTAAACTGAAGAGACAAAAGCGTTCACCCCCGTCAGTCACAGGTCCAGACAAGCAGTCTTATTCTACTGCCTTTCGTTCAGGATAGTCTTAAACTTCTAAATGTCCGTTTATGAGGTTGAATTATGCATTATGTGTTCTTCAAGAACAGATAAAAATAGAGCGCGTACGTACCCGACTCTGACTTCCTGGTGTGGAGGACGTGCTGCGAAACGGAGGAGGAGAAATGTGGGGGAGTGTGTTAACTTTGTATCAGGCTGTTTTCAAAGAGGAACACCTATTCTTCTTCGGTTTGCGTCAAATATGTTGCATTACCGCCCCCAACTGGACTATAATATAAATCCATTATACTTTGCAATACAAAATAGGAAAAGGGGAAAATAAAAAACATAATTGACAAATCTAAAATAAAACACACCCTTCAAACTAACCTTACACTCATTCAAAACCCACTAGCCCACTCCAATACTTTGTCCCCATCTGCTCATGCACCATGCCAACGGCCTGGGAGGCCGGTACACCACCACTCGACACACCCTGTTGACGTCAAATCTCGTATACCCAAATATATTTCTCTGCAACTGTCACTACAACATCTGTTTTCTGTGATTTACATTCCATTTCTGCGGTAAAGTTGATAACCGTTGCTATGAACGCTAAGAAGCCAACCTTACTGAAGCATATTTAACTCGTTGGCCTATCCCTTGATGGAGGCATAGGTCTACTACTCACAGGGATCCTCTCAGGATCCCTCACCCTTGACGCATCCTCCTCTACTTTCCTCACTACATCAGTATACGACACCTTCTGCACTAGTCTGACTCTAGCCACCTCAACCTGCCTCTCTCGCACCGGACATGTTCGATCCACAGAAACATGGGCACCCCTGCAGTTGACACAAAACTTTATCCACCAAAAACACCACAATATTCTATCCCATGCCCTCCTGCACACTTCCCACATCTCGAAATCTCCATCCTACAAACTGCTGTGGCATGACCATTGTCCAGAGACTTAACATTAGTGAGTAATAAGTGGTGGATGGTGTGCATGCCTAGAAGTCCACTCCGAAAATCTCTTCTCCGCTGATGGCGACTTGGAGCAGCCTCCGGGATAAGTTCAATTGCCCTGGGGTGTACGATTAAAGGATCCAATTCGAGAAAGTCGTATTCCAGGTCGTAATGCTGGTGAGTTATCTCCGCACTGATATCCAAAAGTGATTTCCAGCTGTATGTAATAACAGAAAAAACACCTGAAACAGAGCAGGGGATTCAGCACAAAAGGCTCTAACAGGATAACTGCTATATATCCTAACATGACTTTGTCTGGTAGAGACTCTGACTAAACGAGTGCCTGCTCCCTCTGATCAGAAGAAACACACAAACATATCACAAGTCCACTAACGTTACAGGTTACCTTCACTGATTCTACTGCACCCAAGTCCTTTCCCACCCAGCCTGAAACCACACATGGATCTGTCAAAAGGCAAGGATTCACTTTCTCCAAAAATGTAACTCCTACTGGACCGGATTCTTCTTTATCATGTCCATTGATGCCAGGCTCTGGTTCCGAACTCTTCACCACACTTTCCACTTTCCCTTCCATTTCACCTCCAGAACTCGGTCAGGTGCACAGCTCACTCTATTTGCACTCAAGACCAATCTTCTTTTTCCACCTCCATCTCCATTTTTATGGTCATCTTCCTCAGATTCAAATCCAACCTCTGCTTTCATCATTCTCTTCGATCTCTTCTTCCTCTTTTTCCACCTCCATTCCTCCTCAGAAATCCACCATTCTGTGTCCCTGTCCAAATGTTCCTCTTTTCCCCGACCTTGCATGCGGCCCGGTGGCATCCCAACCTAACTCCATCTCATAATCATGCTGCTCACCTCGGACGAGGAACACCTGTGTGAAGCTAGCCACAGTATGAGTCATAATACCCATAAAACCTAGCGTTAAAACCCTGAAATGGTTCCAATCGTTTTCCCACTATTAAAATTTCTGTAGGGGATTTTAAAACTACTTCATTTAAGGTCTGTGTTTTGTGTAGGCTAACCCTGGCATGGCATTTTGATAACCCCCCCCCCCCACAGAATTAAATGCTAAACAGCTGCTAATATGGCTATCATACAGAACTACACATCCTGTGCTCTGACATAATCACTCAAGGTGCAGCGTGGAACCCCCCCCCACCACCACCACCCACATTTCTCTAACCTCAGTGACCTCACAGCTTGGGGTTTTAACTTCCTTCTTGAGAATTTGAATCTTAAGTAAGGTCGTATAGCTTATTGCAATAGTTCACCTCTTCGGGCAAATAGTACCATATAGACTGTCCTGATCATCTAGTTAAGCATTCCAGATGATTCCTCCATCCCAGCAGAAATGTCCCATCCACATAGAAGGATTTGAGATGTGCAGAACCCAGTCTATTTTTACCATTACTATAGTCAAGTCTGTGGGTTATGGTATTTTAATATAAATGTTACCATTTTAGTAATCAAGTTAGCTAGCTAGTAAAAAAAAAACCTTTAAAAGTATTTCAGATGGGCAGACCAGAAACCCAGTTACCACACTCTGGTCTGCAGCTGCCATTTTCCAGTGGAAAAGAAAAATGACCCTGTATTTATCAGAAAATGTAGCTCATCCACCATGGCAGAAGAGGGAGATACACCATGTTGATTGGGATACAAGAACGAACAAGGAGGCATGAGGATTGGGTGTTGAGGGATCACTTGTCATATTGTCCAAGGTGGGTTTCTGTTATGATAAACAATACCTTTTCTGTCCAGATAAAGATGTAGATACAGCTTTGAAAAAAGAGCCGCCTGTTTGTTTTCCAGGCCAACAGGAGTGAACCCCTCAGGCCCTCCGGTGCATGGACATCCTCTACACGTGTGATCCGAGCGCAAGTGTCCAGTTGTAGAGACGACAGCAGATTGAGTCTGTGGACGGAGATACGATACAATAAATGCAAAGACATTTTGACTTTATGTCCCTTTCTCCCCATGTTTAAGACATGAGGCGTGACATGCGGGACATCAGGCTCACCCCACGAGAAGCAGTGCAGGATCAACGCCACCCTCAGCAAGGAGATCTGCTGGAAGGGATGTACTCTCTCACTCTGGGGGTAAGACATCATTTAAACCTCACCGGTATAAATTCCCACTCATGCCCATGATTACATCGCAATGTGAATTGTGTTGTACTACTGAATGAAACTGAGGAGATGCACTCAGACCAGCCTTTGTGATTGAACTTACTTTAACTACATTACTTTAGATAGCTGCTTTGAGCAACACTTGAAGGTAATACATTATAACCTATTCTAGGAGCCTATTGTTTGTGTATGATCTTTAGTCACTGTTCACTTGTTTTTCAACAATGTCAGGTGCAGGCAAGGATGATAAATTCCCACTGTGCCCATGAGAAAGTTAACTACATTAATGTATGTAATATAACCTATTCTGAGAGCCTAACGTGTGTGTGTGTGTGTGTCTGTGCGTGTGTGTGTGTGTATGTGAACTGTGGAATATTTATGGGCCATTGTCTTCCCTTAAAACAGGTACTGACAGGAGGAACAATGTTTCTGTCAGAGGTCGTCAATTTTGAATGTCAATAGATGTTTTGATTCTATCTCATTCATGACAACATTCTAGAACTGAGTTGTCACTCATCCTGGGAAATCTGGTTAATGATTATATAATTGATTAAGTGGCTCTTTCCTTATAGAATGTTGACAGCTCTATATACCAAATTATATTGCCGAGATGCTCAAACTTAACTTAATAGCTACACTCACCGATACAGGATCAACTTTATCCCTCATGCTGGTCCTGATTAAACTGGTAAATTGCCCATCACCATAGCTGCACTTCTTCACATGGCCAGATCTATAGTGGTCTAGTAGTACAAAAATATTTTTGATCTACTGCTCTGCTAATTAGCTAGCTAAAGCATAGGCAGTGGCTAGCTATGACAGAGAACAGGAAAGCTCAGCACTTTATTCATTTCAATACAGCACATGGATTCATCATGGATTGGGCACAGGTCTCGGATCGCGCTGGGGAACGGTGGCTGACAGTGTTGGGCAGAGATGACATGCAGGAATTTCCTGCAGGGATTTGCAGAAATTCCTGCATGTCATCTACAATTCTTCTGTGCCCAATCCATGATGAATCCATGTGCTGTATTGAAATGAATAAAGTGCTGAGCTTTCCTGTTCTCTGTTGCTAAATAGCATTTTGAGTAATGCTAAAGTAAATTGAGGCAAATATACAGTTGATGTCAGAAGTTTACATACACCTTAGCCAAATATGTTTAAACTCAGTTTTTCAGAATTCCTGATATTTAATCATAGAAAATAATCCCTGTCTTAAGTCAGTTAGGATCACCACTTTATTTTAAGAATGCGAAATGTCAGAATAATAGTAGAGAATTATTTATTTCAGCTTTTATTTCTTTCGTCACATTCCCAGTGGGTCAGAAGTTCACATACACTCAATTAATATTTGGTAGCATTGCCTTTCAATTGTTAAACTTGGGTCAAACAAAATAAGTTGAGTGAATCTTAGCCCATTCCCCCTGACAGAGCTGATGTAACTGAGTCAGGTTTGTAGATCTCCTTGCTCACACACGCTTTTTCAGTTCTGCCCACACATTTTCTACAGGATTGAGGTCAGGGCTTTGTGATGGCCACTCCAATACCTTGACTTTGTTGTCCTTAAGCCATTTTGCCACAACTTTGGAAGTATGCTTGGGGTCATTGTCCATTTGGAAGAGCCATTTGCGACCAAGCTTTAACTTCCTGACTGATGTTTTGAGATGTTGCTTCAATATATCCACATAATTTTCCTACCCCATGATGCCATCTATTTTGTGAAGTGCACCAGTCCCTCCTGCAGCAAAGCACCCCCACAACGTGATGCTGCCACACCAGTGCTTCACGGTTGGAATGGTGTTCTTCGGCTTGCAAGCCTCCCCCTTTTTCCTCCAAACATAACGATGGTCCTTTATGGCCAAAATGTTCTATTTTTGTTTCATCAAACCAGAGAACATTTCTCCAAAAAGTATGATCTTTGTCCCCATGTGCAGTTGCAAACCGTAGTCTGGCTTTTTTAATGACAGTTTGCAGCATTGGCTTCTTCCTTGCTTGAGCAGCCTTTCAGGTTATGTTGATATAGGACTCGTTTTACTGTGGATATAGATATTTTTGTACCCGTTTCCTCCAGCATCTTCACAGGGTCCTTTGCTGTTGTTCTGAGATTGATTTGCACTTTTCGCAGCAAAGTACGTTTGACTCTAGGAGACAGAAGGAGTCTCCTTCCTGAGCGGTATGACAGCTGCATGGTACAATGGTGTTTAAACTTGTGTACTATTGTTTGTACAGATGAACGTGATACCTTCAGGCATTTGGAAATTGCTCCCAAGGATGAACCAGACTTGTGGAGGTCTACAATTATTTTTCTGCGGTCTTGGTTGATTTCTTTGGATTTTCCCATAATATCAAGTAAAGAGGCACTCAGTTTGAAGATAGGCCTTGAAATAAATCCACAGGTACACCTTCAATTAACTCAAATTATGTCAATTAGCCTATCAGAAGCTTCTAAAGCCATGAAACCATTTTCTGGAATTATCCAAGCTGTTTAAAGGCACAGTCACCTTAGTGTATATAAACTTCTGACCCACTGGAATTGTGATACAGTGAATTATAAGTGAAATTATCTGTCTGTCAACATTTTGGATTGTTCTTATTCTCCTAAATTAAATTGGAAAAATAGGATGATCGAGCAGCAGTGAGGGCTCTTCGATACTGCACGGTACTGTCTTTCCAAGCTAGTCGGAAGACTTCCAGTTTGGTTTAGCGCCATTTCCGTTCCAATTTTCTGGAAGCTTGCTTCAGGGCTTTGGTATTTTCTGTATACCAGGGAGCTAGTTTCTTATGACAAATGTTTTTTGTTTTTAGGGGTGCGACTGCATTTAGGGTATTACGCAAGGTTAAATTTAGTTCCTCAGTTAGGTGGTTAACCGATGTTTGTACTCTGACATCCTTGGGAAGGTGGAGGCAGTCTGGAAGGGCATCTAGGAATCTTTGGGTTGTCCGAGAATTTATAGCACGACTTTTGATGATCCTTGGTTGGGGTCTGAGCAGATTATTTGTTGCGATTGCAAACGTAATAATATGGTGGTCCGATAGTCCAGGATTATGAGGAAAAACATTAAGATCCACAATATTTATTCCACGGGACAAAACTAGGTCCGGAGTATGACTGTGGCAGTGAGTAGGTCCAGAGACATGTTGGACAAAACCCACTGAGTCGATGATGGCTCCGAAAGCCTTTTGGAGTGGGTCTGTGGACTGTTCCATGTGAATATTATAGTCACCAAAAATTGTAATATTATCTGCCATGACTACAAAGTCCGATAGGAATTCAGGGAACTCAGTGAGGAACGCTGTATACGGCCCAGGAGGCCTATAAACAGTAGGTTTAAAAAGTGATTGATTAGGCTGCATAGATTTCATGCCTAGAAGCTCAAAAGACAAAAACACAGTAATTTATTTTTTTTGTCAATTGAAATTTGCTATAGTAAATGCTAGCAGCACCTCCGCATTTGCGGGATGCACGGGGGATATGGTCACTAGTGTGCCCAGGAGGAGAGGCCTCATTTAACACAATAAATTCATCAGGCTTAAGCCATGTTTCAGTCAGGTCAATCACATCAAGATTATGATCAGTGATAGTTCATTGACTATAACTGCCTTGGAAGTGAGGGATTTGACATTAGGTATCCCTATTTTGAGATATCACAATCTCTTTCAATAATGGCAGGAATGGAGGAGGTCTTTATTCCAGCGAGATTGTTTAGGCGAACACCACCATGTTTAGTTTTGCCCAACCTAGATCGAGGCACAGACACGGTCTCAATGGGGATAGCTGAGCTGACTACACTGACTATGCTAACAGCCTGCTACCTGGCCTGCACCCTATTTAGCAATGAATCCGCCGATAGGAACATTGAAAGATGCCTAATGGCTCTTTTAAACAAGGACAACCATATCTACATGCACAAACATCCATAGTGCGATCAGTATAAGATAGAGCCTTCGAAATGACACAAAGCAGGACTACATTTATTAAAGAGCAGCAGTAAAAAAAAAAAAACATTATAAACAGGGGGGTACCGGTACAGAGTCAATGTGCGGGGGGCACTGATTAGTTGAGGTAGTATGTACATGTATGTAGAGTTATTAAAGTAACTATGCATAGATGACAACAGAGAGTGGCAGTGAAGTGGGGAGGGGAGGGGTAATGCAAATAGTCTGGGTAGCCATTTGACTAGATGTTCAGGGGTCTTATGGCTTGGGGGTAGAAGTTGTTTAGAAGCCTCTTGGACCTAGACTTGGCTCTCCGGTACCGCTTGCCGTGCGGTAGCAGAGAGAACAGTCTATGACTAAGGTGGCTGGAGTCTTTGACAATTTTTAGGGCCTTCTTCTTACACAGCCTGGTATAGAGGTCCTGGATGGCAGGGAGCTTGGCCCCAGTGATGTACTGGGCCGTACGCTCTACCCTCTGTAATGCCTTGTGGTCAGAGGCCGAGCAGTTGCCATACCAGGCAGTGATGCAACCAGTCAGGATGCTCTCTATGGTGCAGCTGTAGAACCTTTTTAGGATCTGAGGACCGATGCCAAATCTTTTCAGTCTCCTGGGGGGGAATAGGTTTTGTCGTGCCCGCTTCACGACTGTCTTGGTGTGTTTGGACCATGTTAGTTTGTTAGTGATGTGGACACCAAGTTTCTTAAAGCTCTCAACCTGCTCCACTGCAGCCCCATTGATAAGAATGGGGGCGTGCTCTGTCCTCTTTTTCCTGTAGTCCACAATTATCTACTTTGTCTTGATCACATTGAGGTAGAGGTTGTTGTCCTGGCACCACCCAGCCTGGTCTCTCCCCTACCTCCTCCCTGTAGGCTGCCTCATTGTTGTAGGTGATCAGGCCTACCACTGTTGTGTCATCGGCAAATTTAATGATGGCGTTGGAGTCGTGCCTGGCCGTGCAGTCATGAGTGAACAGGGAGTACACGAGGGGGCTGAGCACGCACCTCTGAGGGGCCCCTGTGTTGAGGATTAGCTTGGCGGATGTGTTGTTACCCACACTTACCACCTGAGGGCGGCCCGTCATTCATATTGCACTGTACTGCCTTACCTATGTATTGTGAATCCATGAATTGGGAGTCTACTCATCGACACCCACAGAACAAATCTGTTTAGCGTTTACATAGAATGTCATATTTAATATTAGCATTGCAGCTCTTATTGTGGGACTTGACTACCCCATTTTATTGATCCACAATCCATAGGTAAGGCTGTGCAGTGCAATATGAATGTCAAATATACATAATAGTTTGACTGGTAAGCTTAATGTGGCTCACTTCACAGTGGTTTCAGAATCCAGCAATATTGAGCTACGATGCTCATATTAGTGTAAACTCTTCACAGTTGTGTTCCGTGGGTGTCACTGAGTAGACTGATACCCCATTTCATGAATCCACAATTCATAGGTAAGGCTGTAGTGAAATATAAGTATACCACCAATGCAATTGTAAAATCTAATACATCCACAGTGCGATCAACTGATTTTTAAAAAATGTATATAAAACTTTCCAAACTTGTTTAACATTATCTAGTCTAAATATGGCAAGATTCCACTATTTGTATCAATGAAAATTAGGGACCTTTATTTTGAAGGTCGAACCGCAAATTCCACTATTGTGGCTAATCCTTATTTTGGCTAGCTTCACATAGGTTAGAGGACCGACCCGTTTGTGTTGGTTTGTTGCCAGGAGCGCGCAACGGTCAGATATGAGCTGCATTCAGAGTCGCACCGTTAAAAAGGTTCTACATGGTCTGGTTAAGGTCTATTTACCGACATCTCAGCTACTATTAAAATAAATTAGAAGGAAGTGTGCCGAGTCTTTCTCCCGTTTCTCCAGTAGATTCTGAATCATCTCTTATAATTTTTTGGGGTTGTAAACATGCTCATGCACTTTATTAATGTATACATTTGCGTCTGTGTGTACAACAGGTGACACGCACCCCATATAGATAGTAGACTCTAGTGCCCAAAAGCCCATTTTAGTATGGGCAGTGTCCATTGAGGACTTTCACCATTTTGAAGTAGTCAACTGGGTGGGACTACCTATGAGGTAAGGAAGGATCATCAGGCGGAGATCAACCAATGAATTATACTCCTGAGCAAACATTCCATAACTGAAGGTGTCAGTACATTTTTCCAACCTTTGCTTTATACCTGATCAAACACACTAGGTGACAGTGTGGACCCTTTCAGTTAGTTTGCCAACTCATAGAAGTAGTAAAAGCAGAAAACTGACTACTTCAATGGAGATGGCCTCAATGGCGCGGCCCATGCTCACAGACACCATAATGTGTCATATACAATGATGCTATGTCTAAATAAATATATGGCGCTCCCCCACCCATAGACTGGCTCCCATAAACACTCATTATTTGGCGTCCATTGCATGTGGTGGTTGATTCCAATTGGATTGCGATGAGGAAATACAAAATGTTCACAAACATGAGTTACATCAAACTTGGTAAGGATTTATTCTGAATTTATAATTTAATTTCTAACTGATTAGAACTAATTCGACATATTGTTTATGTCAAATAGCAGAAGTTTTCATTCACAATGGAATGACAGAGCACACCTCGCTGGGACATCCAGTTTGACCATCTCAAACTGGTTACTAGTCCTGAATGTGGCATTGTGTACAGCATATAGTCACGCATTTTATATAGTCAAAAAACCTAAACGTTCCTGATCTGTCACGAATGTTGAATGTAATTGAGCTTACTCAGCTGATTGACCATCAATTATAACCTTTAGGTAAATGTCTGCAGCAACAATTTATGAAAAGTCTGCGCACGTACGAATGAAATGAGATTCTAAAAATTGGCGCACACCATAGATACGCATTTTCGCCGTTATAAATCAGCAGTCTTAAAATTGTGTGAACGAGCTTTAAAACTCCGCATGGAAAACGCCCTCCATTCTCTTTTCATGGTCACGTTCCCCTCCAAACATTTCA
Source organism: Oncorhynchus mykiss (assembly GCF_013265735.2). NCBI lineage: Eukaryota > Metazoa > Chordata > Actinopteri > Salmoniformes > Salmonidae > Oncorhynchus > Oncorhynchus mykiss. Next base: position 37,113,927 of record NC_048589.1, read on the forward strand.
TGAGGTTTAATTACGTGACGCATGAAAAAGTCTGTCAATTTAGTCAATTTACCTGGTAAAATAAAAAATATGAATCATGAACATGGTGGTGAATGTGCAATGTGATGAGCTTGATGTTGCTTTACAATAATATTATTCTGGTGACATAATGATTGATGCTTGGCTGCCATTTGACAAATACAAATAATATCGCTCTTATCCATAATAACATCATAATGTAGTCTACCCGCACTGTTTCTGCGATCTATTGGCTAGAGCGCATAAGCCAACACCAGAGTGGGTACATTCGCTACATAACTCAGAGTTGAAAATGCAATGAACCCCATTTAACTTGTATTTTTCATTTGGTACATGCAATTTAACGGGAATGTATGTATGTGTACTACTTCATCGCGCACAGCTTTTTATCCACAACAAGTCAGTTTGATGGCAACACATTGGATTGGATTGGGTTGGATAATGCGCATATTGATTTATGCAGATTTTAGAATATTCGTATGAAAATCTGTCGCAAATTGGATGGAAACCTAGCAAATAACCAATGGCGTGTATTCATGGGTGCCAGGTGCCCCCAAATATTTGACCTCCCCCCCAAAAAATATATATACAAGTCGGGAAGTTTACATACTTAGGTTGGAGTCATTAAAACTCGTTTTTCAACCACTCAACACATTTCTTAACTATAGTTAACTATAGGTTTGTCAACTCTGTTAGGACATCTACTTTGTGCATGACACAAGTAATTTTTCCAACAATTGTTTACAGACAGATTATTTCACTTATAATTCATTGTATCACAATTCCAGTGGGTCGGAAGTTTACATACACTAAGTTGACTGTGCCTTTAAACAGCTTGGAAAATTCATGGCTTTAGATGTTTCTGATAGGTTAATTGACATTATTTGAGTCAGTTGGAGGTGTACCTGTGCCTCTTTGCTTGACGTCATGGGAAAATCAAAAGAAATCAGCCAAGACCTCAGAAAAAAAGCTGTAGACCTCCACAAGTCTGGTTCGTCCTTGGGAGCAATTTCCAAATGCCTGAAGGTACCACCTTCATCTGTACAAACAATAGTACGCAAGTATAAACACCATGGGACCACGCAGCTGTCATACCGCTCAGGAAGGAGACTCGTTCTGTCTCCTAGAGATTAACTTTGGTGCGAAAAGTGCAAATCAATCCCAGAACAACAGCAAAGGACCGTGTGAAGATGATGGAGGAAATCACAGTAAATCCACAGTAAAACGAGTCCTATATCGACATAACCTGAAATGCTGCTCAGTAAGGAAGAAGCCACTGCTGCAAAACCGTAATTAAAAATATGCCAGACTACGGTTTGCAACTGCACATGGGGACAAAGATCGGGAAGGCTTGCAAGCCGAAGAACACCATTGCAACTGTGAAGCACGGGGGTGGCAGCATCATGTTGTGTAGGTGCTTTGCTGCAGGAGGGAATGGTGCACTTCACAAAATAGATGGCTTCATGAGGATGGAAAATTGTGTGGATATATTGAAGCAACATCTCAAGACATCAGTTATAGCTTGGTTGCAAATGGGTCTTCAAAATGGACAATGACCCCAAGCATACTTCTAAAGTTGTGGCAAAATGGTTTAAGGACAACAAAGTCAAGGTATTGGAGTGGCCATCACAAAGCCCTGACCTCAATCCTGTAGAAAATGTGTGGGCAGAACTGAAAAAGCGTGTGTGAGCAAGGAGGCCTACAAACCTGACTCAGTTACTCCAGCTCTGTCAGGAGGAATGGGCCAAAATTCACCCAACTTATTGTGGGAAGCTTGTGGAAGGCTACCTGAAACATTTGACCCAAGTTAAACAATTTAAAGGCAATGGTGCCAAATACTAATTGAGTATCTGTGAACTTCTGACCCACTGGGAATGTGATGAAAGAAATAAAAGCTGAAATAAATCATTCTCTCTACTATTATTCTGACATTTGACATTCTTAAAATAAAGTGGTGATCCAAACTGACCTAAGACAGGGAATTTTTACTAGGATTAAATTAAATGTCAGGAATTGTGAAAAACTGAGTTCAAATGTATTTGGCTAAGGTGTATGTGTTTGGCTAAGGTGTGTGTGCGTGTATGTATGTATGTGTGTATGTATGTGTATATATATATATATATATAAATGCTTTCCGTTTGAGTTATGTTAGGTTTTATTTTTATATATATATATATATATATATATATATATATATATATATATATATATATATATATATATATATATATATATATATATATATATATATATATATATATATATGGATGCTACCGTTCAAAAGTTTGGGGTCATTTAGAAATGTCCTTGTTTTTGAAAGAAAAACACTGTTTTTGTCCATTAAAATAACATAAAATTGATCAGAAATACGGTGTAGACATAGTTGATGTTGTAAGTGACTATTGTAGCTGGAAACAGCAGATTAAAACAATTAATGGAATATCTACATAGGTGTACATAGGCCCATTGTCAGCAATCATCACCCCTGTGTTCCAATGGCATGTTGTGTTAGCTAATCTTAATTAATAATTTTAAAAAGGCTAATTGATCATTAGAAAACCATTTTTGCAATTATGTTTGCACAGCTGAAAAATGTTGTCCTGATTTTAAAGAACCAGATAAAACTGGCCTTCTTTAGACTAGTTGAGTATCTGGAGCACCAACATTTGTGGGTTCGATTACAGTCGCAAAATGGCCAGAAACAAAGACCTTTCTTCTGAAACTCGTCAGTCTATTCTTGTTCTGAGAAATGAAGGCTATTCCATGCGAGAAATTGGCAAGAAACTGAAGATCTGCTACAACGCGTGTACTACTCCCTTCACAGAACAGCGCAAACTTGCTCTAACCAGAATAGAATGAGGAGTGGGAGGCCCCGGTGCACAACTGAGCAAGAGAACAAGTACATTAGAGTGTCTAGTTTGAGAAACAGACACCTCACAAGTCCTCAACTGGCAGATTCATTAAATAGTTATCGCAAAACACCAGTCTCAACGTCAACAGTGAAGAGACGACTCCGGGATAAAAGAGTGCTTTCAATAACTATTTTTTGCAATTATAATTTGTGTTTTTTCCATCTGTTTTAAGTGGCCACCTATCATATTGTGTTGCACATACTTTTTTATCTTCTCATGATCAAGGTAGCCTACTATGTATAAGCATTGGTTTGTTCCTAATTTAGTTTTGAACAAAAACAGTCCCGTATGCAAGATATATATTTTTGTCATATATCATCAAAGAAATTATACGAAAGTATATATCATATGGATGACCATATATTTAAAAAATATGTCCATTGCAAAAGTTGAACGCACTGACTAAGTCGCTCTGCCTAGAGTGTCTACTTAATGTAATTGTAAAAGGGGTAGCCTAACACAGGAGGCTGCTGAGGGGAGAACAGCTCATAACAATGGCAGAACGGAGCACATGGAATGGCATCAAACACCTGGAAACAATGTGTTTGATACTATTCCACTCCAGTCGTTACCACAAGCGCGTTCTCCACCAACTTCCTGTGTAGCCTACCATCCACATATCTAATTATTTTTTTGTATTCCCAGGTTAATTGTGACCTGCCCTGAATTCTACTCAAAATGTGTTCCATTCCTGGATTGCCAATTCCAGGATCCCAAGTCACGGTTCTCATTACAAGGGTAAACCTAAATCCTATCTGTTCTCTAGTGGAATTATGGGGAAACTTTGATCAAGAAAGGCAACATGCTTACCAGCAAATGAGAAGGGGAGTTCAGATTCCCAGACAGAGGTTTTGTGAATCAGAAGGAAACCCTGGAGACTTGTGTCTAGCTCATCTGAATGTAACCTGGCACAGAGCTAGGATCATTTCTAGACATGGGCATCATTACAATGTGTTTCTCATTGATGAAGGGAGAGCTCATGTTGCTACAAACAACACCTTAGCATGGGGACAGAATGACTGTTTTCTTTTACCTCCAGAAGTGGAGTTCTGTGTTCTTGCCAATGTATCCCCCTTATCCCATGAAAACAAATGGACTCCAACAGCCTCAGATTTTTTGGAGTCTCTTTGCGGCAAAACGGTCAATGGAATGGTTCAGGATGTATTGATGCCAGACAGAACAGTCCTCCTTTATATTCCGATCATTAACAAACATATGTATGAAGTCGGCTTTGCCAGAAAACTACCCAGTGACAAGTTCAAACAACTTGTTCTATCGTCTCTGAACTTTCCAAAGAGTCAGGTCTCCTCCACAGAGACATTGCCACCTACAGTGTCACACAAACGGACTGATGCTGGGAGAGAAATTGAGAAGTTTCAACAATTCTTCTATCCAGAACTGCTAACAGACTTCATTGAGACTGTGGAAGTCACAGAGGTGATAAACCCACAGCGTATCTTCTGCAAACTCTCAATTTTCTCTCAGGAGCTGAAGAAACTCTCTGAGCAGATTAATGAATACTATGAAGGAAGATCTACTTTTTGCAAGGCAAGACGGACGGCCTCAGGCGCTCCATGTGCAGTAAGAGGGAGCAATGGCAAGTGGTATCGATCTCTGCTACAGCAGGACATTGGATCAGAGAGTGCTGTGGAAGTACTACTTGTCGATAATGGGAAGACGGACTTTGTCCATGTGGCTGACATCAGACCACTGGCTGCCAAGTTCTTCAGAATGCCAGTTGTAACTTATGTTTGCTCCCTCCACGGTATTGAGGACAGAGGCATTGGATGGACAGTGGATGAAATCAAGTATCTGAAATCTGTGCTGCTGCACAAGACTGTCATTGCCAAATTTGAATATCACAACTTGTCAGAGGGCATCAACTGTGTGACACTCTATGGAGACGACAATATAAACATCAACAAACTTTTTGGAGTGAAAGAGAGATGTCTTCTGGAGTCAGAGAGGCCTCCACCACGAGACATACAAAACAGTGTGCATCCGCTTACCACTCCACACTTTCCTTCAGCAACAGAGACTGTCCTCAATGAACATTGGTTCCAGGTAGGAATCACCTTGGAAGTCAAAGTATCTTGCATTGAAAGTCCGGCAAAATTCTGGTGCCAGATGGCACAGGAGAGTACAAGTCTTCAGATCCTTATGCAAGAAATGCAGTATCATTATACCTCCAGTCCTCCACAGCAAATTGATGGAGACATTTGTGTTGCTCTGGATCATGGCAATGGTATGTGGTACAGAGCACGGATTGTTGAGAATGATCAGTCTCCCCATGTAGATGTGCGGTTCATAGATTACGGACAAACCAGGCGTGTCTCTCTGCAGGACTTGCGCCCCCTGGACCCAGTGTTTCGAAGACTGAAGACCCAGGCCTTTCAGTGTTTCCTGCAGAATCTGAACACTCCTACAAGTCCTGTTCCAGCAGAGTGGAGTGATGCTGCCTCATCGGAGTTCAAGAAGTTTGTAGATTCCACTGCTGACTCTAATGTAGGATTGAAATGCACCATACATGCAGTCATGCATGACACCCAAGGCTTGGTGATTAATATGGTAGATCTTGAAACACCAGTTCAAAGCGCATGCAAACTCCTGGTTCAGAAAGGAGTAAAGGCCCCAGCTCCTCTGAAATCTCCTCCACTTTCTTCTGCCCCGCCCGACACGGAAAACTTCTCATTACACAACATTGAAGTTGGAGGGAAAGAGAAGGTGTGGATAACTAGTGCAAAAAGTGTTGCTCACTTCTATGGCCAGCTTGAAAGAAATTCTCATGTGAATGACAAATTGACAAAAGATCTTCAGCATTTTTGCCACCAACCACTGCAGAGCACAAACTGTTCTCAATCACTAGAAACGGTTTGTTTTGCTAAATACACTGATAACCAGTGGTACAGAGGACAAATTAAAGCAACACATCCAACCCTTGAGGTTCACTTTGTGGATTATGGGGACACAGTCACATTGAGTCAATCAGACATCCTTCCCTGTCCTGTAGAAGCCGTCTCGCTCATGTCAGTTCCTGTGCAAGCTGTTCCATTTGGACTCTTCGGTGTTCCAGAAGATGTATCCCAAGAGGTCAACCGCTGGTTTGAAAAGCATGCCACAGACCTGAGCTTTACTATCACAGCGGTGGCTAAAGACTCTGGTGGAAAGCTTTTAGTTGAACTGTATGACGGAACAACACATATAAATGAGATGGTCAGAGAGAAGCTAAAAGAGGCGAGACCAGGAAAAGAAATAATTTTAGTCCAATCGCCTTCTCTGAGCTCTAAACTATCAACTACTTCAAGATGCACAGATCAATTTCAGACCAAATGTAATTTGCCAGAATGTGTGCCAATGCCAACATCTCAGGATTGGGCTGCGAGGGGAACGGTAATAAAGCACATTAGCACTGCAATGTGTTTCACATCCCCGCAAAGAAAAGTTGGACAGTCTACTCCTCAGCAGTCACTGTTGGACAAACCTGAAAAGAAGCCTATGGTTGAACATGATGGACAGATGTGTCATTTCTCTAAACTCACAGACCTTCCCTCAAGACCCTTGAAACCAGGGTTGGTAACAGAGGTGTATGTCTCACACTGTAACAGCCACTCTAGTTTCTTTATTCAGTTGACAAAGGATGAAGATGATATATTCTCTCTTGTGGAGAAACTAAATGGCTCACAGTCATCTTGTGATGCCACTCCAGTTGATTTGAACGAACTGCAGCTCGGTGACTTGGTGAATGCGGAGTATCCCGAAGACAGCTCATGGTATCGTGCAGTTGTTAGGCGCAAACCTGGGAATGGAACCGTTCATGTTGAATTCATAGACTTTGGAAATGAAGCAATTATTCCATCCCTGAAAGTGAAACAACTCGACAAGCAGTTCATAGAATATCCCAGGTTCAGTATTCACTGTGTACTTAGTAGAATAACTAATGCTAACAACAAAGAGACATGGGAGGAAGATGTCACATCGATGATCAAAAAGGCTACAACAACAGAAAACGCTGAGAAGAAACTGGCATGCACATTCATGAAGGAAACCGGATCAGTTTGGGAGGTCAGTCTTGAAGATCAATGTCTTGTGTTGGCACATTCGTTAGTTGAAGCTAGTCAAACAGGCAGAGCAGATGTATCACAACTGTCTTGTTCAGGTGAAAACACGATTCCCCTGCTGTACAAGAAGCCAAGCGTTTCCCAAAACCAGGCTTTAGATGTCTATGCGTCCTCTATAGTTGAACCTAACTACTTCTGGTGTCAACATGCAAACTCTGAGGAGCTTTACAGGATCTCAAGAATTGTTCAAGAGTTTGTAAACTCTGCCCTGCAGGACCCTGTCCTAATGGATACACTGAACCCCAGAAGTCCTTGTCTGGCTTTCTTTGCTGAAGACAACCAATGGTATCGAGCTCAGATCATTCACAAAACTAATGATCTTTTCACTGTTCTTTTTGTGGACTATGGAAATGAGTCCGAAGTTGATCTCAAGGCGATAAGGTCAATTCCACCTCCGCTACTAGAGAGCGCCCCTCAGGCCTTCCTGTGTTCTCTGGCTGGAGTTGAGCACCCAGAAGGCGCCTGGGATAACAACACTGTTGATGAGTTTTACCAGCGTATCGTTGACAAACCACTGAAAGTTACAGTTCAGAAAATGAATAATAATCTGGAAAGTCTCCCCCCACAATACCAGGTCAAAGTGGAGTGTGAGGAGCATGTTATCAATGACTTGATGAGAAGTTACTTGCATTGCTCTAATTTGCACGTCCACAGCAAAACAGAGTGTGCTGACGAGCTCTTCTCCTCTGATATGACCATTTCAAATGAAACCATGAACCGGTCTGAGTATAAATGTCTTACACAAGAAATAACTCCCAAATTGAATTCCACTGAGGTTCCAGTGATGGATAGATCACCAAGCACCACGCAATGTTCAGGAGACACTCTGGCAGTCAGGACAATCTCTTATAATGGTCTTGCAGGAGTCTCCTCAAGTGGATCCAATGTTCCTTCCGAGAGTGTCCCCAAACTTGAAACTCTTCCAAAACGATCAATAAAACCAGGTTGGGTAGCAGATGTCTATGTTTCACAATGCAACAGTCCATCAAGTTTCTTTGTTCAATTAGTAGAGGATGAAAAGTATCTGTTCTCTCTTGTGGAAAGTCTCAATTCTGACCAATCAGATGGTGTTGCACTCAAGAACGTTGCCAATCCGCAGCCAGGGGATCTGGTGAATTCTGAGTTTCCAGATGACTGTTCCTGGTATCGTGCAGTCATTCTAGAAACAAATGGAGAAGACAAAATTCATGTGCAATACATAGACTTTGGTAATGAAGCATCCATTTCAACCCTCAAGGTTTGCTGGCTGGACACCCAGTTCCTGGAGCACCCAAGATTTAGCATCCATTGTTCTTTAAGTGGACTTGCGGACACTAAATACAAAGGATTGGAGCAGGAAATTAGTTGCCAGTTCAAAAAAGTTGCAGGTGCGGACAGTGCAAGGAAATGGGAATGTAAGTTCATCAAAGACACTGGATCCACTTGGGAGGTCTGTCTGGACCAGAACATCATACTAACAGATTCACTAAATATGTGTTGTTCAGCTGGAGACTCTACTCACCTTGACCGACAAAGCCCAAGTTCTGGATCTTTGCCATCCCAGATAGAGAGGAGTGACAGAGAGCATAATACACTGCTGCAATTCTGGAAACTGGATATATTCCTGGGACAGACTTTGGATGTGTACGCCTCCTCCATAGCGGGCCCTGGTTATTTCTGGTGCCAGTATGCAAACTCTGAGGAGCTTGCTGAAATCTCTAAAGTTTGTCAGCTCATTGGAAACTCTGAGCATAAGGACACAGTCCTCATGTCTACCCTGAGCCCTGGAAGTCTTTGTCTGGCTCTCTTTGCCGAAGACGAGCAATGGTATCGAGCTCAGATTGTTAGCAAAATGGATGTTATCTCTGTTGTCTTTGTGGATTATGGAAATGAGTCAGAAACTGATTTGAAGTCTTTGAAGTCTGTTCCACCTCAGCTACTAGAACACCCTCCCCAGGCCTTTCTGTGTTCCCTGGCTGAATTTGAGAACTCAGAAGGCAGCTGGGATGACAATGCCCTTGATGGGTTTTATGAGCTCCTTGCTGATAAGCCGCTGAAAGTGACAGTTCAGAACATGGATAATAATAACAAGCTCCCCATTCCTCAATACCAAGTGAAAGTAGAGTGTGAGGAGCTGATTGTGAATGACTTCATGAAGACTTGCTGGAGAAGCTCCCCCACCGAGTCTCAATCAGGTTTGTAAATGTTCAACTTTTTATTGAGAGTTGTACAGTGATCCACTTCTGAGTAAAGGGTATGTAGTATTTCACTGATGTCTCCATAGAATGCTTGTGAGTTCATTTGAACTCTTTGCTTTTTATTCTGTTGAAGGTTACCTGTGCTTCAGATAAAGTTTTTCAACTTTTGAATTCTAATATTGTTTAGTAATACCTTTCAAATGTTAAACTTTTTATCCCATTGGGAAATTTAGTTTGCAAATAAAAAATAATGCCCCACATTGTAAAGACAAAATCAATCAATGATCTCAAGTCAATCATCAGTATACATTATATGCAGGGACATTATAAATAATGTAAATTCATGTTTCTTCCCTTTCAGAGGAAGCGGCTAATCATTGTAACTGTCAACTGGAAGAAACTGATGATTGAATCTGGTTTGGTCAGATTTTAGTCCTAATTTGCATCGAGACATTAGAAGTGATGAAGTTGTTGGATCCTCAAGATTCTATATGTTAGCACATTGTAGACATTAATGGCTGAAAACAAATCTACAGGGGTGGCAGGTAGCCTAGCGGTTAAGAGCGTTTGGTCAGTATCCGAAAGGTCACTGGTTCGAATCCCCGAGCGAACTAGGTGATATCTGTCAACAAGCCCTTGAGCAAGGCACTTAACCCTAATTGCTCCTGTACGTCTTTCTGGATGAGGGTCTACTAAAATGTAACAAAATGTACTATTAAATGTGACTATTTTCAGATTCAAAATACTATAGCTGTAATGTTTTTGTAACTGTTTGAATATGTTATGTGGTGATTTGATTGAATGATCTTGTTTTATTTGTGGTGTCTGGGATTCCCACTTGTTGTTTCTCCCCCCAAAAGTTTACATTTGGAGTTTTCCTATGCCAGTGACCTGTGTTATCTTTGTCCATGTGACTGACTAGTTTTCAATATAACTGCTATTAAACTTAATGCACTTGGAAACAACAGGTTTTGAAAAGCTTGTAGATGGGAATTTCAAAGAATGTTTCAATGACCGTGTTAGTAACTGTCTTGGAATGTCATGACATTGTACCTTGTTTGGAATTAAAAGCAATAAAATGGGACTGAATGCATTATCAAAATGATTGTTTGTAGTTTTATACTCAAGTTCAAATAGCCTACTTTTGGTCAGTTTGTTGCCATAATTGTCAAACATTTTTGCATAGTAGTCATGTATGAATTTGTTTTCCCTTTCACGATTAGAAGGATCAATTAACCCAAATCCAATTCTGCCTTGAACCAGGAAGTTTTACTTCCTCCTTCCTGCACCAATCAAATTTTAATCTAATTTTAATCCTTGAGGGAGGAGTGTACAAGTGCACACCTCAGGAAGTATGAACGAATTGGGATTTGAGCTAATGTGTAAAACTTTTCCCCCCCAGTCCACCAGTGGGCAAACATACTTACTGGTTCATTTTTGCCCTGCTGATCATGGGTCAGTTTTGCATTTCCCCATTAATGGTTAAGGGTTGGGGAGGGGAAGCTGATGCTGTAAGACAACCCTCTTGTTTTGTTGAATGTTGCTTGGCAACCTCTTTTTTTTTCCCCCCAATCGTGTTAGAAATGACAGAGTTGCACCAGGCAGCTGCTGCTGGAGACTTTGATCTAGTGGAGGAGATTCTGAACAAGAAGAAATGTAACCCCAATCACAGAGACATAGACTGGAACTACAAGACACCGCTTCACTGGGCAGCAGCCAAAGGTAGTTGTCTTTAGAAGGTTTGTGTCCATTAAACAAGAGGGCTGCATTCAGCAGGGTATAATGTTGTGGAACTTTAAGCTAGAAATATATTATAGAACAAACATATAGAACAAACATGATGTGCGGTTTTATAGAACAAACATGCCTCTCTGACATGTAGAATAAGGAATCACATGGGTTCTGTTTGACATGTCTATTTGCAACGTTCCACAACGTTTGCCTACTGAAGATGGTGCCCTATTCCCTGTATAGTGCACTTCTTTTGAACTAATTTGTGCACTATTTAAGGAATAGGGTGCCATTTGGGGACATATCATTTATCAAATCATGCTTATTATGAACTGCATTGTGTGACTCTTTCTTGTGTTTTAGTTTTTAAATACGTTATTGTCACATTTAGTCCCTGTTTCCCAGGACAGACAGAGACTGTTAGAATTCTGGTGGAGCACGGAGCCAGAGCCTGCCTGAGAACTGATAGTGGATGGACACCTGCCCACTTTGCAGCCGAGGCTGGGAGACTTGGAGTGCTGCGCCTGCTCCACTCATTACACGCCCCCATAGACAAAGAGGACTTCTCTGGTGATAAACCAGTCAGAATAGCAGAAGTCTATGGACATAATGACTGTGTTCGATTTCTTGAAAGGTATGTATTGTCCGTGGTGAAAAAAGTACCCAATTGTCATACTTGAGTAAAAGTAAAGATACATTAATATAAAATGACATAAGTGAAAGTCACCCAGTAAAATACTATGTGAGTAATAGTCTAAAGTATTTGGTTTTAAATATACTTAAGTATAGAAAGTAAATGTAATTGCAAAAATATGTGTAAGTATCAAAAGTACAAGTAAAAGTATAAATAATTTCAAACTGCTTATATTAAGCAAACCAGACGGCACAATTGTCTTGTTCTTTAATTTACACACTACAACACGCAGACATAATTTACAAACAAAGCATTTGTGTTTAGTGAGTCCGCCAGATCAAAGGCTGTAGGGACGACCAGGGATGTGAGTGGACCGTTTTCAGGTACTGCTAAGCATTCAACATGTAACAGGTACTTTTCGGTGTCAGGGAAAATGTATGGAGTAAAAAGTACTTTATTTTCTTTAGTAATGTAGTGAAGTAAAAGTTGTCAAAAATATAAATAGTAAAGTAATATACAGATACTGTCACGTTCGTTGTATGAATGAGACCAAGGCGCAGCGTGATTTGAATATATCTTCTATTTATTAACGAAGAACACTTAAACAAACTTACAAAACAACAAAACGAACGTGAAGTGCAGACACAGGCAACAAACACATAGACAATAACCCACGAATTGCCCAAAGAATATGGCTGCCTAAATTTGGTTCCCAATCAGAGACAACGATAAACAGCTGCCTCTGAGAACCAATCTAGGCAACCATAGACATACAAAACGCCTAGATAGTAAACAACCCCATAAACATACAAAACCCCTAGACAGTACAAAAAAACACATATATCACCTATGTCACACCCTGACCTAACCAAAATAATAAATAAAACAAAGTATACTAGGTCAGGGCGTGACAGATACCTCCAAAAACTACTGAAGTAGTACTTTAAAGTATTTTAATTAAGTACTTTACACCACTGTGTTTCGTATATTTATAGTATAATATTTATTCAATTTTGGTGATTTAAAAAATATATTTTTATTTTACTCTGCTCTGACACGCAAACTTTACTGTTGAGATTAATTGATTCTAGTCTCCTAAAAACTTGGGTAATGAATTGTGGTTGATATTAGAATAACTTTCCCTCTTAACAGACTTCTTTTAAGTGTAGTTTAAGTACAGTAAACACCACTGCTCCACAGCTTCTATCTATTCTATTATGTCTCAGGGGATATGTGTGATGTAGTACATGTCATTATTTATTTCTGCATCATGCACAATAATATGATTTGATTCACTGCTTTATCTGAATGATGTGTGAGGGGATCAATGGCCGTGTCCGAATACCGTAGGCCTACTTGCGTTCTTAGTAGTAGGCATTGTGGGTGTACGAAAAAACGTGAATAGTAAAATGTGAAATTCAGTAGGCTTTAAATGCCAGGATGTCATACTCTTTCGGCTTTGCATCTAGTCAGGGACGGACTTAGTGATTTGGAGGCTCCAGACAGAGGCCAGTATGAGACCCCCCCCCCCTCTAAAAATGTTTTACCTTTTAATGTGAACCAGTCGTGTCTTCATCTGACGATTCCCTTCAAAAAGTAGGGCACTTTTGAATGTTCATCCCAGAATAATTCCAGCCTCTGAACTGTGAACACGCCAGTTTTCCTTCAATTCCAGCGCTTGACTTGGGATGAAAGCGGTACAGTCTTTTTTTTTTCCAAGTCGGTCCATTAGACAGAAATTCCCAAATTATATTATGCTATAGAGACACCTGATTATTCTCTGCTAAGGTTTCATACACATTTGACAGATGGAATTTCATGACTTTTTGATGACTTCCCATGACTTTTAACCAAATTTCCATGACCAATAATTGGTGGTATCTATATAGCCTACATGAAAGTCTGCATAGATGTGGTATTGACACTAGAAGGCTGCTGTTCTCTGATCCCATGTTGATCTACTATCTCCTGCCATTGTGCCCTTGATCAAGGCACTTAAGCCCCCACAAAGTAAAATAATTGCACTGTTAGGCTACTTTATTATACATGTATGACATCCTGGCATTTAAAGCCTACTGAATTTCACACTCCATCTGGAGAGAGACTGGAAGTGCAGGCTTTTGATCCAGCCCTGAAACACACCAGAGTCTGCCTATCAAGGCCCTGTCAATCAGCTGATGTTTATCTCCATTTAGGTCCTCCTAGAGGACGGTTGGCCACCCTTGACATAAAATATTGCAACATTACAACCAAATACGTCTTTATAGAATGATTCCCTCATTCAATGAATCAGGGATAAAATGGATAAGGTAGTCTACTTCAAATCAAGGTAGCTAGCTAAGACGTTTATAACCGTATAAGGCTAAAATATTCACGTTTCAGGGGAGATCTATGCATAGCATGGACGCTATTTGTCAATGAGGCAATGTTTTGGAAAAATTACGTCCTCGGAATTATACTGAACATAAATGCAACATGCAACAATTTGAAAGATTTGACTGAGATAACAGTTCAGAAGGAAATCAGTCCATTGAAAAACAGTCATTAAGCCCTAATCTATGGATTTCACATGACTGGGAATACAGATACAGTATGCATCTGTTGGTCACAGATACCTTAAAAAAAAAGGTAAGGGCGTGGATCAGAAAACCAGTCCGTATATTGTGTGACCACCATTTGCCTCATGCAGTGCAACACATCTCCTTCGCATCAGGCTGTTGATTGTGGCCTATGAAATGTTGTCCCACTCCTCTTTAATGGCTGTGCGAAGTTGCTGATATTGGAGGGAACTGGAACACGCTGTCGTACACGTCGATCCAGAGCATCCCAAACATGCTCAATAAGTGACATGTCTGGTGAGTATGCAGGCCATGAAAGAACTGGGACATTTTCAACTTCCAGGAATTGTGTACAGATCCTTGCAACATGTGCCTGTGCATTATCATGCTGAAACATAAGGTGATTGCAGAGGATGAATGACACAATAATGGGCCTCAGGATCTTGTCACGGTATCTCTGCATTCAATTTGCCATGATGAAATGCATTTGTGTTCGTTGTTCGTTGTTTATGACTGCCCATACAATAACCCCACCATGGGCCACTCTGTTCACTATGTTGCCATCAGCAAACTACTCACCCACACACGCTATCAGATAGAGTGCATAAAAAAAAAAGTTTAGCGTGGAATTACCTGTATGCTTTTTTTTTTTTTAAGTAGAAATGCATTATTCACATCCATTCATTTTTCGGCTCTGTACTGGGTTACTATCAGATGAGTCCCGTGACACTTGTTGGGTCATATTAGTGTGTAGCCCAAATGCTACAGTCGTTTGTGAGAAGATCCATTTTCGGGATGTTTCTTGGTCTGACGAACCCTGCTGTAGCTCTGCTACCTTCCACCACAAATGCGGAAGGCCGACATTGGCGCATAGACATTAAAGTGGCGGATACCGTGGATTGAGACAGCCCATACAAAAAAAAACATATCTCTAGTTTAACAGATGGATTTAAAAAATATTTATTGCAGCTGATAATCAGACGAGGTAATGATGCTTTCAATACAACATGGGGAAAAAACTAGGTCAAATCATGACGTCTGTGATTTTCAGGTTGAAGCTCTAGAAAGAGGCCTGAGTTACCGAGTTGGAAGACCATTCAAAAAGATCTTTCCCAGTCGGAGCTCGTTCTTTTTTTCCCTCCAGTTTCCAGTTGTCTTTTCTTGAATGCACTGAACTCGTTTGTCAGAGATTTCCGAGTTGTTTTGAACGCGTATAAGAGGACGTGCTGAACCAAAATGAACTAATGAATGAACTAATGTCAGGAAGCAATGCAATTACGCATTAGATGACGCATTCTCAGTAAGGGTGAGTGAGTATAGTAGCCTATGTTAATATTTGTTGTTTACTGCATAAATGTTTACTAAACAGTATGCTCTAAATCCTATGTAGTGTGATTAGTACACATGTGCAGTTTTAGTCAGTAGCCTAGTAGGCAAGACCGATTTCGGACACGGCCATCATTGTAGATTCCCAAATTGAACCCGGCCATCATTGTAGATTCCCAAATTGAACCCGGCCATCATTGTAGATTCCCAAATTGAACCCGGCCATCATTGTAGATTCCCAAATTGAACCCGGCCATCATTGTAGATTCCCAAATTGAACCCTGCCATCATTGTAAATTCCCAAATTGAACCCTATTCCTTTCCCATGGCTCTGGTCAAAAGTAGTGCACTTTGTAAGGAGTAGTGTTACTTTTAGGATGCAAGCCCATGTGTGTTATGTGCAGTAGGTTACTTCCTGAATGTGATTGTCTGCATCATATTTCAGTGCAGAGCCAGAGTGCAGGACCTACCGCCAGATGGCAGTGTTAAACAGCTTTCCCTTGGACGACACGGACAAGGAATGGGAGGAGCAGAGAAGATAGGAACTAAACAGGACTGCAGAACAAGGGATTACCACACCTCATTAACAAAAACATTATTGGGAAAACAGCTAATATAGTTTACCCGAAACAATTTAAAAAATGTTACACCACGAAAAATACAGACATTACATACATTTCATTGGCCATACAGTATGAAAAACTGTTCTGGACACTTACAATAGATAGAAACAGGTGTAGGTTACACATTATGCAATTCATTTTCCAAATGATCAATTCCTATTATGTAATTCTCCATTCTACATAACATCTAATATATAGGCTATATTACAACAGAAAAATGAGGCTACAATTCTAATAAATGATACATGTAGGACATTGCACATACTTTCTCAGTGTCAGAATTTCAGTTGATTAGTATGGGGTTTAATTTAGATGTAAACTAAGCCTAGATGAATAAACAGTATAGATATACAACGTATCTAAACAAAAAGAAACAGAATTGTCAGAATGGATTAAAATATCATTTCGTCTTCATCGTTGATGCCAGTTTGGAACTTTCACTCACTGCTGATTGTACCTGCTGGTGAAGAGTGAAATAGATAAATAATCAATTAGCTATGACATTACATCCAGTTGGTTTAGACCAATAAATAAATTGTGATTTGTAAACTCACTTTTAGGTTGAAATATTTCAGTAGTGCAACACGAATCTGTTTGGAAGGAACACATATTTTTTTTTATTGTAATGGGTTTTTGTTTTGCTACATATTTCAGTCTCATTCATCAGGTATTGTTGCCTGGTTACCCATCCACATCACTCCAGCCAAACGCCACACCCACTAATGTTTATTCTCCAACCGAGTGGGTGCGTTCAGTTAGATTAAACTTTTGCATGGTTGTGTAAACAGTTTGTACTGAATGACACGTTTCCCCAAAATGTTCTCGAACTGACTGAGGTATGTTTTCTCTGTTTGGTGGGTGCGGTGGGGCTTGAAGCAATAAGTGATATATTTACAGGCCAGCAGCCACGCTGACAGCGTTTCCCAACCCACAACCCAATAAATGATTTGATATTGAGAAAAAACGGCCGTATTGGACCTTTTTTCAGTAGCTTACCGGTTTTTCTCCAAAATATGCAGTGAGTAGAATGAAGAGACCCTGTAACAGAATAAAAACAACAACATTAAAACCTTGTGACCTGAAGAAGGAAAAGATGTCACGTCTACTCCTACTCCTCCCCTTCTGAGTTAGACGTCGTCTACTCCTACTCCTCCCCTTCTGAGTTAGACGTCGTCTACTCCTACTCTTCCCCTCCTGCGTTAGACGTCATCTACTCCTACTCCTCCCCTCCTGCGTTAGACGTCGTCTACTCCTAATCCTCCCCTTCTGAGTTAGACGTCGTCTACTCCTACTCTTCCCCTCCTGCGTTAGACGTCGTCTACTCCTACTCCTCCCCTCCTGCGTTAGACGTCATCTACTCCTACTCCTCCCCTCCTGCGTTAGACGTCGTCTACTCCTACTCTTCCCCTCCTGCGTTAGACGTCGTCTACTCCTAATCCTCCCGCGTTAGACGTCATCTACTCCTACTCCTCCCCTCCTGCGTTAGACGTCGTCTACTCCTACTCCTCCAACCATTCATTACTCACACCTGCGCCTCATCAGGCACACCTGGACCTTCCCTGATTACTCCCCCTATATATAGCACTCTGTTGGTATTTCCCATCCGGCATTATTGTCTCTGTTTCCATGTTCAGATGCATTCCTTGTTTTTGTATCTGTACATGTTTGTTTATATTAAACTCAGCACCTGCTTCCTAACTCCCTGCCTCTACATTACAAAAGACAATTACAGGGTTTGATCAAAAGACAATTACAGGGTTTGATCAAAAGACAATTGTATATTAGTCAGTGTTGCATTCAATTCCCTTCTAACACAGTTGACTGAATTGAGATGGAATTGACCCAAACCTAATCTCAGTCTTACCTGGAATGCGTTCAGCAGAGTGAAGGCGTAGTTCACCAGGTAGGCTATAGGTCCTTTGGTGATGTCAAACATCAAAACAAAAAATCCAAAAATCCATGTCCCTCCAAAGATTGGGGTTAGGAGGACAACCGCTTTTAGGATACCTTTGGCCACTTCTTTTTCATCCTTAGTGTTGACTTCAAGACTTGGTCTCAGGAGCCTTATGATAACTACTAGCATGCAGAACACATTGACTACTACAATAGTGCCAACAGGCAGAATGAACGCAAAGATCGAGCCCTTTAAAAAACCTTCATAAACCAGCCAACAAGCCTCGGTGGTGTAGTAGTAGTCCTTCTGGCCACTGTTGTAGGTGATAAATGTAATGAAAACAATTAACAGTGGACAGCAGTAGCCAACAGAAAAACACAGTCCCAAGCAAACCTTCTTGCTCATCTGATGGAACATAAATATCATCTGATGGAGAACCATGATACTCAGGCACAACATCCAGAAGAACATGGACAGGTAGCATAAATGCTTAATTACCACAAAGATCTGACACCAATTCTCTGGGATCATGTCGGGAAAAGCTGAGGCGAGAAAGCTGCAGTCGGCTACCAGTAAACACAGGCAGATGTTAATGTGGGCTGTGTGGCGACAATACGACACGCTGGACTTGACAACAGATTTCCACACAAGACATTCTATCACTAGACAGGAGAGAAGTGAGACAATTGAGATGCCCAAGCCCACATAGGTTATCTCCGTCATATAGGGAAGATTCTCTGGTTTCTTTGACATGAGGGTGGTGAATGAGGATAAGTGGGTGCATTCACAATGGTTTTCGTTATCAGGACCACTCCATACACAACCTTTACCAGACCATTGGCTTATTGTAAAATCCCAATATACACACTCTATCTTGTGGTTGCGGGGCCTTTCACTGATCAACTGGAAGTCTATTGAGATATCTGCAGATCCTTGACCAATAGAAGTGGACACCACGATGCTGTTTGGATCAGCGTCTGTTTGTTGCAGCTTTGGTAGATAGTTACTGAGAGATTTAAAACCTATAGTTTTAACCATCATGGAGCTAGTTCCCATGGTTACGGTGACATTGAAAACTTTGTTCACACAATTTTTCTCCGGCTGAGGTTTACAGCCAATCAACTCTATGTTTGTGTGTTGGTATGTGGTACTCTCGACATCTGACTGTTTAACCAGGCCCTCAACAGAAATCAGATATCTTTCAGCCATGGATCTGTTGACAAGGTCAGGTTTGAAAATCCATGACTTTTCAAGACTGCTATCCAAAAGATTGCTGGATGATATTAGAGCATCCTAAAAAAGGGGGTGGGGGAGGTCATATTTTAGTCGACTTCATTTAAAAATAAAAAAAATAACATTTCTGTTTACTTAATCTTTTGTTATTATAAATCGTACATACTGAAGAACAGATAAAGAACATTCTGGTAAAGATGATTTTGGATTATACTTACTTGTAATTGAGCCTTATTCAGTGTGTAATTTTTTTGAGAATCGTTGATTGCGTTGTTCATGGTGAAGAGAATGGACACCGAAGCATTCACATTAGCATAAGTGTTGATGGATTCTGATTTATCGGTGGAAGATTTCAGACGTGAAAATATGTTTGCAGAATTTTTCTCAACTGATCCGAGTCCTATTGCAAGGTTCTGTAATGATAGAAAAAAATGCATACAAAAACTACAGTTTAGAGCAGTGTAGAATAGATTTATAATAACAAAAAGTAATTTAAATGACAATACGGCCACCCCGCCACTTGTTTTGGGAAACAGCTGAGGGATGGGGCTGGAAAAATGTAAGCACTCTGAATAAGATCAAAATGATAGTTTTAACCATGTTTTGAAGCTAGTGTTTGTTTACAAATACATTGTTTACCAACAATGGAATAAAAAAACAAGATAATATATTGTGGGTACAGCAGTTGAACTAAGCTCATGAGGCATTTTAAGTTCTATTATTCTAGAATGAATGGGTCTACGGGTCGATCCACCAATTCAGTGCCTTTTGAGAAGTGTAACTCGACCCCCCCCCCCCCCCCCCCCCATTTTTTTGGTTCATTTCCCCTAATTTTAACATTCGGTCATAAAGAGCACATGTTCAACTTCAGAAAAAAAGGTTTTCCCATCTCAAGACGTAAAAAAAGACTATGAAAGTGCATAATAGGTGCCAACTAAAGTAAGAGGGTTGACATCTTAAATCAGCCATAAATCAATCCACTTCTGACAACAGGGAATGGCAATTTAATTCTTCACAAAAAAACAAACATTTCTAGCCTTTCTTATCTATAAATAAATAAATGATAATCTTCAGAAATCACTTTGTCAAAGCAACAAAATAATTTTACAATGATGGTGAACATTTTGAGACATTTTGGGGTGAAGTGGGTTAACACTAGAAGCTCCGATCCCAGTCATTTTGGGGTGAAGTGGGTTAACACTAGAAGCTCCGATCCCAGTCATTTTGGGGTGAAGTGGGTTAACACTAGAAGCTCCGATCCCAGTCATTTTGACTGCATAGTAATTCATTTAAAATGGAAATGTCTCTGCAATGTCCCCCTCTGCCCTTGACTTGTCCTAAATAAGTATATTTAACACTTATGATTATTATAATTTCATAAGCATAATTCCTGTTATAAGCTGTTTTTAAGTTACTTTTTCCAATATTAAAGTAGTATAGTATCACAGAACATATTGTGGTTTCACTAACCTTTGCCAAATAACACTTGAAATGTAAGAGATTAGCTTTATTTGAAAATATCACTTTTTCCAAGAATAACCGCTGTTCCTTTGTGCTCTACACATGAGCATGCTGCAGCAGATGGCTTACAGTAAGTAACATTAACTAATGAAAATCCTATTGTTTTTTTAAATACTTTTTTTCTTCTTCTGTTACCCAAGACCTTCATAAACACAAGTGAAGAATCATTTTTCTGATGGCATTTATGAAATGTATTTATTACTGTTAGAACGTTGCAGTCAAAATGGCTGCTCATTGGCGTATTGAGGCCCAGCTGTTTATTTAGATCTTCCTAGGAGACTCAGAGGTTGTGCGGAGGGATGCTGAATTTTGTCACTTTAGCAAGTTTTATGCATATTAAAAACCGTCATTTATAGAATTATTCATATGGTTTATATTAAAGGGATTTTAAAATTATTTTAAAGGTGCTTTTAAAATTCAATATTGGTTGGTGTCCCAGGAGGTCTACCCCGGGGGATGGTAATAGAGGGGAGATACGTGAGGCGACGTTGGCTCCCTCTGCTGGGCATATGGGAGCTGGGCAGCCCGAGACGGACAGCTAAGTGGATTTAATTAGAGGAAAGCCGTGGAGGCTAAATAAAAGGAGCACGATGGCACACCGCGGGAGAGAGACAGACACCAGTTAAGAGAGAGAAGAAAGACCGAGCAAAACCTAAGTTATTTCTTTGATGTATTAATTTTCTGTCTTAGTAAAGTAGTTTTTTCGGACTAAAGCCTCCCTGTCTCTGTGTCAATCTCTGCACGCTCAACCCAATGAATCAATTAGGATGATTTGTTTTAATACCTGTGAATCAATTAGGATGATTTGTTTTAATACCTGTGAATCAATTAGGATGATTTGTTTTAATACCTGTGAATCAATTAGGATGATTTGTTTTAATACCTGTGAATCAATTAGGATGATATGTTTTAATACCTGTGAATCAATTAGGATGATTTGTTTTAATACCTGTGAATCAATTAGGATGATATGTTTTAATACCTGTGAATCAATTAGGATGATTTGTTTTAATACCTGTGAATCAATTAGGATGTCATGTAGATCTACATTCACACAGTTAGATATTTCCTCCTCCCAAACTCCATTACTCAAACACCGTCTCTGGGTTTTTCCAATACCATTTTTACACTTCAGCACCGCCGTAAAGTTAGCCTTTGCGTTTGACCAGTCACCTTCAGCATGACAAAATTTTGAATTGCCTGTGGAAATAAACAGAATCGTTGACAATAAGTAAGAAATAGATATTCAAGACATATTTTCACCATTTTAGATGAACAATAAATAGGGTGGCTTTTAAAAATCTGTTTTTAACCCTTATTTTACCAGGTAAATTGACTGAGAACACATTATCATTTACAGCAACAAACTGGGGAATAGTTACAGGGGAGAGGAGGGGGATGAATGAGCCAATTGTAAACTGGGGATTATTAGGTGACCATGATGGTATGAGGGCCAGATTGGGAATTTAACCAGGACACCGGGGTTAACACCCCTACTCGTACGATAAGTGTCATGGTATCTTTAGTGACCACAGAGAGTCAGTACACCCGTTTTAACGTCCCATCCGAAAGACGGCACCCTACACAGGGCAGTGTCACTGAGACCAGAGGAAGGGGTGCCTCCTACTGACCCTCCAACACCACTTCCAGCAGCATCTGGTCTCCCATCCAGGGACCAACCCTGCTTAGTTTCAGAAGTTCAAGACAATGGTTGAGTTCCAGGTCGACTGTAATCTGATACCTGGATAGGATGATAACCACATATGATATAGCAATCTGATGCCCGACTGAAGTCGATGACGTGTCACACAACCCATGGTTGATGCAATTCAACGTCTGTAATGAAGTCGTCCTGGAACTCACCCAAGAATTTAAAAAATGATACTATACTGAACAAAAATATAAAGTCAACATGTAAAGTGTTGGTCCCATGTTTCATGAGCTTTAATAAAATATCCCCAAATGTTTCCATTTGCACAAAACTTTTTCTCTCAAATTGTGTGTACAAATTTCTTTACATCCCTGTTAATGAACATTTCTCCTTTGCCAAGATAATCCGTCCACCTGACAGTTGTGGCAGATCAAGAAGCTGATTAAACAGCAGGATCATTACACAGGTGCACTTTGTGCTGGGAACAATAAAAGGCCACTCAAAAGTTTTAAGAGAGCAGGCAATTGGCATGCTGACTGCAGTAATGTCCGCAAGAGCTGTTGTACGAGAATTTAAAGCTAATTTCTCTACCATAAGCCGCCTCCAATGTTGTTTTAGAGAATTTGGCAGTTCGTCCAACCTGCCTCACAACCGCAGACCACGTGTAAGCACGCCAGCCCAGGAACCTCCACATCCAGCTTCTTTACCTGTGGGATTGTCTGAGACCAGCCACCCAGACTGCTGATGAAACTGAGGAATATTTATGTCTGTAATAAAACCCTTTGTGTGGAAAAACTCATTCTGATTGGCTGGGACAGCTCCCAAGTGGGTGGCCCTGTTCCATCACAGGCCCACCCATGGCTGCTCCCCTGCCCAGTCATGTGAAATCCATAGATAGGGCCTAATACATTTATTTAAATTGACTGATTTCCTTATATGAACTGTAACTCAATAAAATGTTTGAAATTGTTCCATGTTGCATTTTTATATTTTTGTTCAGTATATTTATCATAGATTTAACTGAAAATATGCTTGCGTTTGTTACCCATTCCAAGAAGATTGGGGTATGCCGCTGAATGTTACTGTACCAATTTAGAGCATAATTGTTCATATGGCAAAATACAATGCTGGATAATGGTACTGAAAACCTACTGTAGATAACAGGGATATTGACAGTAGCATTTTTCTCTTGGGACAGGATGTTCATAAATGTACATGTTACAGCTGGCTCTTGTAAACTGCTGCAGCTGACAGTCGTATCAATCCTGTAAATTATGCCAGTACCGGTAACATCTGTGGAGGGATAAATTACAAGATTTAATAACTGCCAAATGTGTTCAACTGTGCTCCTAATTGCATTTTAATAGCAATTGTTATAACATACAGTCTTAAACATAGCGTAATTAACATGTGAGGACCATGAAGGGCAAAAAATTACCTTTTTGTTCATTTAATGGAGTTTCGGTGTTGGTGTAATTCCATGTCACATTGTAGTTTTCAGTGCTATTCATAATTTCACATTGAACTCTGACAAAGATTCTATCATTTGCATTATATTTCGTGTAACAGTCTGGAAATTGGGGCGTGCTACTAATGTAAATTTGTGGCAGGAGCGCTATGTCTAGTGTTGCACTGGCTTTGTGGTTTATGGTCACATTGGATGATTTTGGATTGAAGACACACGTGTACAGCCCTGCAGTTAAATGAAAAGAGAAACATGTTTTACTGTTTTATCTTACAATGAGTTAGTCTGCGTGACTCAAGACCACGCTAGCTCACTGACTTAAAGCCTAGGCATTAGTTATGGGAGCTAGCACAAGTCCTCAGACGACTCATCATAAGACTGCAATTCACCCAACGAACTCCACTTCACAAACCATAGGCCTATATCTGCACAGACCTTTCAGCACAGAGAAAAACTATAAAAATTGCATGAATATGAGCAAATAATGAATGTGTCCCAAGTAGCAACCTTTACCGTTGACAGTGCCCTACTTATGACCAGATCCTATAGGTAATAACGTGCCATTTGGAACACACCCACTATCTAATTGGCCCTGTGAACTGTCCTATCATCTTCTACAACACCATACAAAATAACAGATAACACATACCTTCCCAGATCTCCG
Source organism: Oncorhynchus mykiss (assembly GCF_013265735.2). Classification (NCBI taxonomy): domain Eukaryota; kingdom Metazoa; phylum Chordata; class Actinopteri; order Salmoniformes; family Salmonidae; genus Oncorhynchus; species Oncorhynchus mykiss. The sequence goes on from NC_048589.1 coordinate 37,138,452, forward strand.
TTGCCTGTCTGAGGAGAATTGTAGTAGTCCTACTAGTGGGTATCACTGTAGCATCAGTGCCTGTTGTTACGTCGAATGTTTTACCGTCACTCCTTTTCAAAACCCATTCAATTGGTTTCATGTCCTCCTTGGCTTGGCAGAGAATTGTCTGTTTAGAATCATATTTTACCGGGCCTTCTGGTACTGTGATCTCAACGACGCCTGTAAGAGAAAAGTACACCGAACATTTAGTAGCTTCTCACCTCTCCACCATGCTAGCGGATATGTGGTGAGCTGTGCATCACCATAGGGTGCTACTACACACATTGGTGGTGGAAGAGGTGAGAGGTTTCCCCCCTTTTCTATGTAACGCTCTTTGAAATGGTTTCAAGTTATCAGTCGTATGTTCAGGATACACATTGTATACACCGTCCAATGAAATGCTTTCTTGCAGGTTCCTTCTGGACAATACAACAACAATAAGAAATAACAAAATATAATACGAAGAAGACAAAGAAAAAGGCTCAGTAGAATAGAATAAACAATTTAGCATAAGTGTAATACAGGAGCAGTACGCCTTTGTTAAACTTTGCCCTGTGTAGCCCTCCCTGTGTCCCTACTAACTTGGCCTGCTTAGCTTCCACTGTGAGGCCACTAAATGCATCCCCCTCTCCACCCTCCATTTCTCAATAAATCACTTTTAGACGATACACCAGAAGAAGAAAATAAAATAAGAAAATAAACCACGACTTTGATAAATGTTCACTTTTTAAAATAGCATTTCCAAAACAAACCCTCAAAAACATGAAACAACTATTATTGTCAGAGGTTGCGCTCAACCCCATCTGCCTCGAGCCGCCCAGGCTGGCATGGAACAGAGCACACCCACAAACTCCAAGGTCAGTAGGCCCCACAGCCTATGCTGCAGATCTTTAGACCCATCCAACTTGAAAAAAAAGGTACAAAAAATAAACATCTAGCCTTCACTAAATAAACAAAAACAGGTTATGTGTTTCAGGTAATAGCCCTTACATTCCTTCATTACAACTCTAAGTAAATTCTCTGTCATGCAAAAAATAAAAATAATCAAGATGCAGAAAGAACAAGACAGAAGGAACAAAATATATAGACCTAGAGCGCATTCGGAAAGTATTCAGACGTTGTTATGTTACGGCCTTATTCTAAAATGTATTAAATACAAATATTTCCTCAGCAATCTACACACAAGACCTTATAATGACAAAGTTTAAACAGGTTTTCTTTTCTTAAAAAAAATGTATAATTTAAAAAAAATAGAAATATCTTATTTACATTAGTATTCAGATCCTTTGCTATGAGACTCAAAATTGAGCTCAGGTGAATCCTGTTTCCATTGATCATCCTTGATGTTTCTACAACTTGATTGAAGTCCACCTGTGGTAAATTCAATTGATTGGACATGATTTGGAAAGGCACACACCTGTCTATATAAGGTCCTAAAGTTGACAGTGCATGTCAGAGCAAAAACCAAGCCATGAGGTCAAAGGAATTGTCTGTAGAGCTCCGAGACAGGATTGTGTAGAGGCACAGATCTGGGGAAGGGTACCAAAAATATTCTGCAGCATTGAAGGTCCCCAAAAACACAGTGGCCTCCATCATTCTTAAATGGCAGAAGTTTGGAACCACCAAGACTCTTCCTAGAGCTGGCCACCAGGCCAAACTGAGCAATCGGGGGAGAAGGGCCTTGATCTGGGAGGTGACCAGGAACCCAATGGTCACTCTGACAGAGCTCTAGAGTTCCTCTGTGGAGATGGGAGAACCTTCCAGAAGGACAACCATCTCTGCAGCACTCCACCAATCAGGCCTGTATGGTAGAGTGGCACACAGCCAAGACAGTAGGAGTGGCTTCGGGAAAAGTCTCTGAATGTCCTTGAGTGGCCCACCCAGGGCCCAGACATGAACACGATCTAACATCTCCGGAGAGACCTGAAAATAGCTGTTCAGCGACGCTCCCCATCCAACCTGACAGAGCTTGAAAGGATTTGCATAGAAGAATGGGAGAAACTCCCCAAATACGTATCAAATCAAACTTTTTGTCACATGCGCCGAATACAACAAGTGAAGACCTTACCGTGAAATGCTTACTTACAAGCCCTTAACCAACAGTGCAGTTCAAGAAGAGTTAAGAAAAAATGTACCAAATGTACTAAAGTAAAAAATAAAGTAACACAGTAACATAACAATAATGAGGCAGGGGGTACCGGGGGTACCGGTACCGAGTCAGTGTACAGGATAGTTGAGGTAATTTGTACATGTAGGTAGGGGTGAAGTGACTATGCATAGATAATAAACAGTGAGTAGCAGCAGTGTACAAAATAAATAGGGGGGGGGGGGATTTGATTAATTGTTCAGCAGTCTTATGGCTTGGGGTAAGAAGCTGTTAAGAAGCCTTTTGGACCTAGACTTGGCGCTCTGGTACTGCTTGCCGTGCGGTAGCAGAGAAAACAGTTTATGACTTGGGAGACTAGAGTTTCTGACAATTTTATGGCCTTTCCTCTGACACCTCCTATTATATGGATCCTGGATGGCAGGAAGCTTGGCCCAGTGATGTACTGGGCTTTATGCACTACCCTCTGTAGCTCCTTACGGTCAGATGCCGAGCAGTTGCCATACCAGGCGGTGATGCAACTGGTCAGGATGCTCTCAATGGTGCAGCTGTAGTACTTTTTGAGGATCTGGGGACCCATGCCAAATCTTTTCAGTCTCCAGAGGGGGAAAATGTTTTGTCGTGCCCTCTTCACGACTGTCTTGGTGTGTTTGGACCATGATAGTTTGTTTGGTGATGTGGACATCAAGGAACTTGAACCTCTCGACCCGCTCGACTACAGCCCTGTTGATGTTAATGGGGGCCTGTTTGGCCCGCCTTTTCCTGTAGTTCCTTTGTCTTGCTCACATTGAGGGAGAGGTTGTTGTCCTGGTACCACACTGCCAGGTCTCTGACCTCCTCCCTATAGGCCGTCTCATCGTTGTCGTGTCGTCAGCAAACTTAATAATAGTGCTGGAGTCGTGTTTGGCCATGCAGTCGTGGGTGAACAGGGAGTACAGGAGGGGGCTAAGTACACAACCCTGAGGGGCCCCAGTGTTGAGGATCAGCGTGGCAGACGTGTTGTTGCCTACCCTTATTGACCTGTTTAAAGGTCTTGCTCACATCGGCTACCGAGAGCGTTATCACATAGTCATCCAGAACAGCTGGTGCTCTAGTGCATGCTTCAATGTTGCTTGCCTCGAAGCGAGCATAAAAGGCCTTTAGCTCGCCTGGACAGCTTGCATCTAGATTTCCCTTTGTAGGCAGTAATCGTTTTCAAGCCCTGCCTCATCCGACGAGCATCAGAGCCGGTGTAGTAGGAATAAATCTTCATCCTATTTTGACGCTTTGTTTGATGGTTTGTCTGAGGGCATAACGGGATTTCTTAGAAGCGTCCGGATTAGTGTCCCACTCCTTGAAAGCGGCAGCTCTAGCCTTTAGCTTGATGAGGATATTGCCTGTAATCCATGGCTTCTGGTTGGGATATGTATGTACGGTCTCTGTGGGGACGATGTTGTCGATGCACTTATTGATGAAGCCGTTGACTGAGGTGGTATACTCCTCAATGCTATTGGATGAATCCAGGAACAGATTCCAGTCTGTGCTAGCAAAGCAGTCCTGTTGCGTAGCATCCACGTCATCTGACCATTTCCATATTCAGCGAGTCATTGGTACTTCCTGCTTTAGTTTTTGCTTGTAAGCAGGAATCAGGAGGATAGAATTATGGTCATATTTTCCAAATGGAGGGTGGGAGGAGAGCTTTGTATGCATCTCTGTGTGTGGAGTAAAGGTGGCCTAGTTCTTTTTTTCCTCTGGTTGCACATGTGACATGCTGGTAAAAAAAAATGTAAAACGGATGTTAGCCTGCATTAAAGTCCCCGGCCACTAGGAGCGCTGCTTCTGGTTGAGCATTTTCTTGTTTGCTTATGGCCTTATAGAGTTGGCTGAGTGCGATCTTAGTGCCAGCATCGGTCTGGGGTGGTAAATAGACGGCTACGAATAATATAGATGAGAACTCTCTTGGTAAATATTGTGATCTACAACTCATTATAAGGTACTCTACCTCAGTCAAGCAATACCTCAAGACTTCTTTAATATTAGACATCACATGCGAAGCTTGTAGCGTCATACCGAAGAAGACTTGAGGCTGTAATTGCTGCCAAAGGTGCTTCAACAAAGTACTGAGTAATGTGATATCTCAGATTTTATTTATTTATACATTTGCAACAATTTCTAAAAACCTGTTTTTGCTTTGTCATTATGGTGTATTATGTGTAGATTGATGAGGGGGAAAAAAACCAATGTAATCCATTTTAGAATAAGGCTGTAAACATAACAACATGTTGAAAAAGTGAAGAGGTCTGAACACTTTCCGAAGGCACTGTATCAAGCATCCCAGAGTAGGAATGCTGATCTAGGATCAGGTCCCCTTGTCCATATTCTATTATTAATTGAATACTTTCCGAAGGCACTGTATCAAGCATCCCAGAGTAGGAATGCTGATCTAGGATCAGGTCCCCTTGTCCATATACTGTTATTAATTGAATACTTTCCGAAGGCACTGTATCAAGCATCCCAGAGTAGGAATGCTGATCTAGGATCAGGTCCCCTTGTCCATATTCTATTATTAATTGAACACTTTCCGAAGGCACTGTATCAAGCATCCCAGAGTAGGAATGCTGATCTAGGATCAGGTCCCCTTGTCCATATACTGTTATTAATTGAATACTTTCCGAAGGCACTGTATCAAGCATCCCAGAGTAGGAATGCTGATCTAGGATCAGGTCCCCTTGTCCATATACTATTATTAATTGAATACTTTCCGAAGGCACTGTATCAAGCATCCCAGAGTAGGAATGCTGATCTAGGATCAGGTCCCCTTGTCCATATACTATTATTAATTGAATGCTTTCCGAAGGCACTGTATCAAGCATCCCAGAGTAGGAATGCTGATCTAGGATCAGGTCCCCTTGTCCATATACTATTATTAATAACTGTTCATACAGTCAGACCAATTCTAATATTTTGTCACTAATCAGATTAGCTCTTTTGCCACTAATTGGGCAATTTGAGAAACAAGGTCAGAATTGGCTGCCTGTGTAAGTAAGCACAGCCATTGTGATCTAAAAGGCCATACTGATACTAAATCAGCACTCATACTGTGATATGCTTGATACATACGGCCCCCGATGTAGCTAGCCCCTGATTTAGATAGACATACCTGCTGTCTCTAGTGTGAACGTAGAATTCAGTATTTTTTCCAATTCTGCTGTTTTGCTTGCAAGGACATCAGCTGAAACGTCGTTGAGGTTCATTTCAAAAGCAATGATGACACTGCCACGACTTAAAGCAAAAACCAGGGACAAGATCAGGTCTACTGTATGTCGATCCCACAAAAAACTTAACATCATTTGTAAACGAGCTGAATTACCTGAACCCTGTGATGTGTATGTCATCAAATGAATTCAATGTACTGTACACCGCTTTCAGCTAAAACAAAGAAGAAAATTGTTTGCATATTAGAAACAAATTAAGAATGATCATGCACATAGATCTGTGAAGAGTATATTGTCAACATATATTATTGCAAATACCATATTAAACTATCTAAATAATATATATCCCTTTAAATTATAGTTCCTGTCTTCATTCTGTGTGTGTCATTAGAACATTGTAGTAACCCATTCCCATATTTTAAACCATTTTTATATGTACAGTATAAATTTGACAAATACCTTTGGCAATAATTCATCATGCAAGGTTTTATATTCATTAGAATTTGGATTGCTGTAACTTTCAAAATATACCCTTCCAGCTATGTTAAGTTGTCCAATGACAGTAACTGTGAATAAAAGAGATCATTATTTGCAATGTGTACTGGGCCTTTTGCATTCTGTCTTTGAACTGGCTTGTGAAAATGCAAACTGTTGACAGACTGGTATGTTAGATTATGTACACATTTTGGATTACACACACACACACACACACACATACACACACACACAGAATACCTCTTGTTTCAGGGAGGCACATTGGTTTTGTTTCTGTGGTTTCAAATGTGCAGTTTTTTAGTTTACAACAGTTAGGTGAAGACTGACATACTGCAACACTCCAGATATGCCCTGGTGTGCATTTGCACTGAGTTTTGTTTTGAAGAGGGACACAATCTGTTGAAATAAGTTCAATACATAATTTTAGCCATATTTACCCCAAAATAAATGAAACGGAAATCAAATGAAAATGAAGGGAACACAATGTGTAGGCACATATATAGAATTTGCTTTTTATAGGCCTATACTGAATAGACACGGGGTTAGACTTGTGTGTGTTTTTACAGTAGGTTTACTAATGCAATGTTTCCCATGTTAGAGTATTTGATTCTACATTAGTAAACCAGCTACAGTATTGCATACATATTTACCTGTTGTGATGTTAAGGGTGTCAACACTCACAGGATTGTCCATTTTAAAAGATTGGAGTATAGCATCAATACGGTTGTCTGGTATGGACGCCTCAGTCCTCAGTACCATATAGTAGACTTTTGTTGAGTTGCCTGAAACATGCAAAACACCATGCAAAACATACTTTAGAAATAGAGTATGTAAAGTTTGAAGTACTGTACAAGGAATTCAAAGTAAGAGCGGGCATGCAAATGATAAATTGTCAGATGCTCACTGTTTACCCATACCTCTATCAGCAGCATTATGTCATGATTACGGAGTCCTGTCGTATTACTGTGTTAGCTATATGGCAGGGTTGGGGTCAATTTAATTTATATTCAGTCAAATGCTTTCTAAATTAACTGAATCTAAATGGAATTGACCCCAACAACCCTTGTGGTACCTTCATTTCTGGATTGCTTCCAGACTATAGATTATGTCCCAGGTGATACTTGGAGCCTAGCCTCCTACAACCAGACTGATCTGACAAGCTCGGGAGATCAGTCTGGTTGTAGGAGGCTACCTGCAGCTATCGCTGGCTGAAAGTAGTACACAAAAGGGAATAGGGTTAGGGTAGTGGGCCAAAAGGGAATAGGATTAGGGTAGTGGACCAAAAGGGAATAGGATTAGGGTAGTGGACCAAAAGGGAATAGGATTAGGGTAGTGGACCAAAAGGGAATAGGGTTAGGGTAGTGGGCCAAAAGGGAATAGGATTAGGGTAGTGGACCAAAAGGGAATAGGATTAGGGTAGTGGACCAAAAGGGAATAGGGTTAGGGTAGTGGGCCAAAAGGGAATAGGATTAGGGTAGTGGGCCAAAAGGGAATAGGATTAGGGTAGTGGGCCAAAAGGGAATAGGATTAGGGTAGTGGACCAAAAGGGAATAGGATTAGGGTAGTGGACCAAAAGGGAATAGGATTAGGGTAGTGGACCAAAAGGGAATAGGATTAGGGTAGTGGACCAAAAGGGAATAGGGTTAGGGTAGTGGACCAAAAGGGAATAGGATTAGGGTAGTGGACCAAAAGGGAATAGGATTAGGGTAATGGACCAAAAGGGAATAGGGTTAGGGTAGTGGGCCAAAAGGGAATAGGATTAGGGTAGTGGACCAAAAGGGAATAGGATTAGGGTAGTGGACCAAAAGGGAATAGGATTAGGGTAGTGGACCAAAAGGGAATAGGATTAGGGTAGTGGACCAAAAGGGAATAGGATTAGGGTAGTGGACCAAAAGGGAATAGGATTAGGGTAGTGGACCAAAAGGGAATAGGGTTAGGGTAGTGGACCAAAAGGGAATAGGGTTAGGGTAGTGGACCAAAAGGGAATAGGATTAGGGTAGTGGACCAAAAGGGAATAGGATTAGGGTAGTGGACCAAAAGGTTATAGGATTAGGGTAGTGGACCAAAAGGGAATAGGATTAGGGTAGTGGACCAAAAGGGAATAGGGTTAGGGTAGTGGACCAAAAGGGAATAAGATTAGGGTAGTGGACCAAAAGGGTGCCATTTGGGAGGTAGACATAGTCTTCAAAATAGGAAAAAAATGTAAATGAGCTTACCATTTGCAGAGACCTGAGCAACAGCAACAAAAACACATCCCATTATTACTCAAGTACATATGTTCAGCAGGAACAAACCAGAAAGATACATTATACAATTATTATGGAATCGGGCAAATTTTCAAGTTTGTAATTAAGTATTTGGTTTGCTACAAACATATAGCTGAAATCTTGACCAACCTTGTAGCAAGTTAGTCCTAGAAAATATAAAAGAATGAAAGTCTTCATTTTGTAACCTTCAGATGGAGACAGAGATAGAAATGGCAGTTGGTGTACAGCAGAAACACAGTTGTAGGTCATTTACATTCCATCCCAACAAGATAACAGTCAGTGGAACTGTCAATACTTGGATAAACCCATGTTCACTTGGGAGTTGTTTTTCACTGTTGTTACATTGAATAAATAAAGTAACACATGAACACAAACATTTTTTGACAGACTTACTGGTATAAGAAATGTTTGATTATTTACCCATTTTGGATTACACACACACACACACACACACACACACACACACACACACACACACACACACACACACACACACACACACACACACACACACACACACACACACACACACACACACACACACACACAATAAACATCCCCAAACATGAAGGGCCATATATGACCAGGCCCAGATTTTAATCTGGACCTAATCATGAAATGGAAAGAATTATTATTCACAGGGTTAACAAAGGCACAATCGGTTTCAATGTCCTACTGTTCAATGGTCCATTCATTAAAATGTAGGTTAATATCCCCACATAATTAAACAGAGGGGCAATTCCAGCATTTATGGACATTTCACAGAATGAAACGTTTTATGTGTGTGTCTATAGTACCCCCTGGGGTGAGTGTATACCAGTGGAGGCAGGTGGGAGGAGCTATAGGGATACAGCTCCATATGTTTGATGTGTTTGATACCGTTCCATTAATTCCATTCCACATATTACAATGAGTCCTATAGCTCCTCCCACCAGCTTCCACTGGTTTACCCTGTACATGCCCCAAAAAGTGGATTTCTAAATATTGGCATGTTGGAGAAATAAAGCTAATAAGTGTTATGGATGTTACATGAAATGAGACTGAACAAAAGTCTGTGAGTTTGTAAGTCTTAGGTCAAAACATGGATTTCCAATTGCAAGGAAAGGCTTAGCTGAACACATAAACGATCATTTTGAAGACTGTCATTACCATCATAACTTTAGAGAGGAAAAACTGCCGTTATGGATGTTATGGAGTCTGAAATACACATTCAAATATGAAAGATTTCTTAATCAAAATCTATCATAACATATTTGTTGTCATTTGGAATGTTTTAAAAGGTCAGTAGAATGCATAATACTTTAGTACTGCTTTTACAGGCAGCCTGGATAGCACACCTGGCCAGGCACCACACCCTAACAGTTTATATTATTTTGTATCTTTAAACATATAAAACCTTTACCAGTTGAATGTGGATGTAAATATAAGATGTTTTTGTATAACAATTTTTCTGAAATATCAATTTTTCTAAAAGTCAGCATATTTTGGGCGGCTTTCATTTGAAAAAGACTACAGGACTATTCACAAAGTATATTTTTAATAAACAGTACTACCATGCCCATGTATGAGTAATGCATTTCAGCATATACAGCACCAGTCAAACGTTTGGACACACCTACTCATTCAAGGCTTTCTTTTGACTATTTTCTACATTGTAGAAAAATAGTGAAGACATCAAAACTATGAAATAACACATATCATGTAGTAACCAAAAAAGTGTAAACAAATCAAAATATATTTTATATTTGAGATTCTTCAAAGTAGCCACCTTTGGCTTGTTGACAACTTTGCACACGCTTGGCATTCTCTCAACCAGCTTCAGCTGGAATGCTTTTCCAACAGTCTTGAATGAGTTCCCACATATGCTAAGCACTTGTTGGCTGCTTTTCCTTCACTCTGCGGTCCAACTCATCCCAAACCATCTCAATTGGGTTGATGTCAGGTGATTGTGGAGGCCAGGTCATCTTATGCAGCACTCCATCACTCTCCTTCTTGGTCAAATAACCCTTACATAACCTGGAGGTGTGTGAGGTCATTGTCCTGTTGAAAAACCAATGACAGTACCGCTAAGCGCAAACCCGATAGGATGGCGTATCGCTGCAGAATGCTGTGGTAGCCATGCTGGTTAAGTGTGACTTGAATTCTAAATAAATCAACACTGTTTGTGATAACTGCAGTTGTTTCTAATCTTCAATTGTATCTTTCACTTGTGACACTTTGTCTTTTGTGTGTATTCTGTATTTTTATGTAATGTTTTATGGACATGCTGCTATTTCCCTGTTTCGCCTTCTTGCCAGGTTTTTAACCTCAATGGGTTTCGCCGTAAAGCCTATTTGAAATCGGACACTGTGGTAGGATTAACAAGAAGTTTATCTTTAAAATAGTGTAAAATACTTGTATGTTTGAGGAATTTTAATTATGAGATTTCTGTTGTTTGAATTTGGTCACCTGCACTTTTACTGGCTATTGTCATTTCAATCCCGTTAGCGGGATCTCAGCCCAAAGAGGTTATTAAATAAAGGTTAAATAAAAAATCAATGACAGTGTCACCAGCAAAGCACCCCCACACCATTACACCTCCTCTTCCATGCTTCACGGTGGGAACCACACAGGCAGAGATCATCCGTTCACATACTCTGCGTCTCACAAAGACATGGCCGTTGGAACCAAAAATCGCCAATTTTGACTCATCAGACCAAAGGACAGATTTCCACTGGTCCAATGTCCATTGCTCATGTTTCTTGGCCCAAGCAAGTCTCTTTTTCTTAATGGTGTCCTTTAGTAGTGGTTTCTTTGCAGCAATTTGACCATGAAGGCCTGATTCACGCAGCCTCCTCTGAACAGTTGATGTTGAGATGTGTCTGTTACTTGAACTCTGTGAAGCATTTATTTGGGCTGCAATTTAATGAACTTATCCTCTGCAGCAGAGGTAACTAACTATATGTTCAAGATGGCGTAGCAGTGAAGACGTGTTTGTTTGTCCTCTCGTATACTTTTGTATTTTTGTCAATATATTTCAATTAATTTTCAATCTCTTTTCGTTTTTTTTATTCGATTATACCTTCCGGTAACCTGCTTCACCCAATGTGATACGGAATCGCTATTATTTTCAATTTTAGAACACATTCAAGAACCTCCAGAAGCTAACCAGCTAATTAGCTACAAGCTATTTAGTCATTGTTAGCCACTGCTAGCGGCCTTTACCTTCTGCACAGATACAAGCCCTGTTTTTAGCCTGGATAATACTCGCTAGTCTACCAGTATCGGACTGTCTCTCCACAACAACGCCGGATTCCTGCCGTAATCCCTGGATCACTACTTCTGATCTTCACAGCTAGCTAGCTAGCTAGCTCACAGCTTGCAGCTAGCTAGCTCACAGCTAGCTTGCACTCACCGTGGCACCCAGTACTGAAGCTATCCCTGAGGCCCACCTCCCGGCCTACTCAGTTGTTCACCCGAACCCCACTCATACACGGCTAGAGCCCAATACTCCACCGGATCCTTGCTGTAAACTCTGGAACTTGGCACCGGATCACCGCTGCTACCGATTGGCTATAGTGGCTAACGCCACTGTCACGAAGCTAGCACCAGTTAGCCGTGAGCCCGGCTAGCAAACTAAATTCTACAATACCTCTTTCACCATCTGGCTTGGATTCTCTGTCGACACGGCGCCCCGCTGCACCACCACGTCTGGTCTGCCGACGAATACTCCATCCGCTGTGCCTTCAACCGGCCTCCGTCGGAGCAGACGCTCCTACTAACCCCGGGCTACAAACTTTAAACGCTGTGTCGCTAGCATAGTGGCGGCTTCCCTGTTCCATCTACTGCTGCCCCCTGGACACTATGATCACTTGGCTACATAGCTGATGCCTGCTGGACTGCCCATTAATCACGGTACTCCATTCCGTTTATTTATCTTTTATCTGTCGGCCCCAGCCGCGAACTCAGGCTCTGTGTGTAGTTAATCCGACGCTCTCTGCCTAGTCATCGCCATTTTACCTGCTGTTGTAGTGTTTGCTGATTAGCTGTTGTTGTCTCACCTGTTGTTTTAGCTAGCTCTCCCAATCAACACCTGCGATTACTTTATGCCTCGCTGTATGTCTCTCTCAAATGCCAATATGCCTTGTATACTGTTGTTCAGGTTAGTTATCATTGTTTTAGTTTACATTGGAGCGCCTAGTTCCACTCTTCATTCCTCTGATACCTCCTTTGTCCCACCTCCTCCATATGCGGTGACCTCACCCATTACAACCAGCATGTCCAGAGATACAACCTCTCTTATCATCACCCAGTGCCTGGGCTTACCTCCGCTGTACCCGCACCCCACCATACCCCTGTCTGCGCATTATGCCCTGAATGTACTCTACCATGCCCAGAAATCTGCTCCTTTTATTCTTTGTCCCCAACGCTCTAGGCGAGCAGTTTTGATAGCCTTTAGCTGCACCCTCATCCTACTCCTCCTCTGTTCCGCGGGTGATGTGGAGGTAAACCCAGGCCCTGCATGTCCCCAGGCACCCTCATTTGTTGACTTCTGTGATCGAAAAAGCCTTGGTTTCATGCATGTCCACATCAGAAGCCTCCTCCTTAAGTTTGTTCTACTCACTACTTTAGCACACTCTGCCAACCCTGATGTCCTTGCCGTGTCTGAATCCTGGCTTAGGAAGGCCACCAAAAATTCTGAGATTTCCATATCCAACTATAACATTTTCCGTCAAGATAGAACTGCCAAAGGGGGAGGAGTTGCAGTCTACTGCAGAGATAGCCTGCAAAGTAATGTCATACTTTCCAGATCCATACCCAAACAGTTTGAACTTTTAATTTTAAAAATGAATCTCTCCAGAAATAAGTCTCTCACTGTTGCCGCCTGCTACCGACCCCCCTCAGCTCCCAGCTGTGCCCTGGACACCATTTGTGAATTGATCGCCCCCCATCTAGCTTCAGAGTTTGCTCTGTTAGGTGACCTAAACTGGGATATGCTTAACACCCCGGCAGTCCTACAATCTAAGCTAGATGCCCTCAATCTCATACAAATCATCAAGGAACCCACCAGGTACAACCCTAAATCTGTAAACAAGGGCACCCTCATAGACGTTATCCTGACCAACTGGCCCTCCAAAGACACCTCTGCTGTCTTCAATCAGGATCTCAGCGATCACTGCCTCATTGCCTGTATCCGCTACGGGTCCGCAGTCAAATGACCACCCCTAATCACTGTCAAACGCTCCCTAAAACACTTCTGCGAGCAGGCCTTTCTAATCGACCTGGCCCGGGTATCATGGAAGGATATTGACCTCATCCCGTCAGTTGAGGATGACTGGTCATTCTTTAAAAGTAACTTCCTCACCATCTTAGATAAGCATGCTCCGTTCAAAAAATGCAGAACTAAAAACAGATATAGCCCTTGGTTCACTCCAGACCTGACTGCCCTAAACCAGTACAAAAACATCCTGTGGCGGACTGCAATAGCATTGAATAGTCCCCGCGATATACAACTGTTCAGGGAAGTCAGGAACCAATACACGCAGTCAGTCAGGAAAGCAAAGGCCAGCTTTTTCAAGCAGAAATTTGCATCCTGTAGCTCTAACTCCAAAAAGTTCTGGGACACTGTAAAGTCTATGGAGAACAAGAGCACCTCCTCCCAGCTACCCACTGCACTGAGGCTAGGTAACACGGTCACCACTGATAAATCCATGATAATCGAAAACTTCAACAAGCATTTCTCAACGGCTGGCCATGCCTTCCTCCTGGCTACACCAACCACCTGCCGCGGCCATCCCCCTCTTCAAAGGGGGAGACACCCTGGACCCAAACTGTTACAGACCTATATCCATCCTGCCCTGCCTATCTGAGGTCTTCGAAAGCCAAGTCAACAAACAGATCACTGACCATCTCGAATCCCACCGTACCTTCTCCGCTGTGCAATCTGGTTTCCGAGCCGGTCACGGGTGCACCTCAGCCACGCTCAAGGTACTAAACGATATCATAACCGCCATCGATAAAAGACAGTACTGTGCAGCCGTCTTCATCGACCTGGCCAAGGCTTTCGACTCTGTCAATCACCATATTCTTATTGGCAGACTCAGCAGCCTCGGTTTTTCTGACTGCCTTGCCTGGTTCACCAACTACTTTGCAGACAGAGTTCCGTGTGTCAAATCGGAGGGCATGTTGTCCGGTCCTCTGGCAGTCTCTATGGGGGTGCTACAGGGTTCAATTCTCGGGCCGACTCTTTTCTCTGTATATATCAATGATGTTGCTCTTGCTGCGGGCGATTCCCTGATCCACCTCTACGCAGACGACATCATTCTGTATACTTCTGGCCCTTCCTTGGACAATGTGCTTTCTAACCTTCAAACAAGCTTTAATGCCATACAACACTCCTTCCGTGGCCTCCAACTGCTCTTAAACGCTAGTTAAACCAAATGCATGCTTTTCAACCGTTCGCTGCCTGCACCCGCATGCCCGACTAGCATCACCACCCTGGATGGTTCCGACCTAGAATATGTGGACATCTATAAGTACCTAGGTGTCTGGCTAGACTGTAAACTCTCCTTCCAGACTCATATCAAACATTTCCAATCTAAAATCAAATCTAGAGTCGGCTTTCTATTTCGCAACAAAGCCTCCTTCACTCACGCCGCCAAACTTACCCTAGTAATACTGACTATCCTACCGATCCTCGATTTCGGCGATGTCATCTACAAAATAGCTTCCAATACTCTACTCAGCAAACTGGATGCAGTTTATCACAGTGCCATCCGTTTTGTTACTAAAGCACATTATACTACCCACCACTGCGACCTGTATGCTCTAGTCGGCTGGCCCTCGCTACATATTCGTCGCCAGACCCACTGGCTCCGGGTCATCTACAAGTTCATGCTAGGTAAAGCTCCGCCTTATCTCAGTTCACTGGTCACGATGGCAACACCCACCCGTAGCACGCGCTCCAGCAGGTGTATCTCGCTGATCATCCCTAAAGCCAACACCTCATTTGGCCGCCTTTCCTTCCAGTTCTGTGACTGGAACGAATTGCAAAAATCGTTGAAGTTGGAGACTTTTATCTCCCTCACCAACTTTAAACATCTGCTATCTGAGCAGCTAACCGATCGCTGCAGCTGTACATAGCTCATCGGTAAATAGCCCACCCAATTTACCTACCTCATCCCCATACTGTTTTTATTTATTTACTTTTCTTCTCTTTTGCACACCAGTATCTCTACCTGCACATGACCATCTGACCATTTATCACTCCAGTGTTAATCTGCTAAATTGTAATTATTCGCCTACCTCCTCATGCCTTTTGCACACAATGTATATAAACTCTTTCTTTTTTCCTACTGTGTTATTGACTTGTTTATTGTTTACTCCATGTGTAACTCTGTGTTGTTGTCTGTTCACACTGCTATGCTTTATCTTGGCCAGGTCGCAGTTGTAAATGAGAACTTGTTCTCAACTAGCCTACCTGGTTAAATAAAGGTTAAATAAATAAATAAAAAAATAACTCTGGGTCTTCCTTCCCTGTGGCGGTTCACCTGAGAGCCAGTTTCATCATAGCGCTTGATGGTTTTTGAAAAGTTTTTGAAAATTTCCGGATTGACTGACCTTCATGCCTTCAAGTAATGATGGACTGTCATTTCTCTTTGCTTATTTGAGCTGTTCTTGCCATAATATGGACTTGGTCTTTTACCAAATAGGGCTATCTTCTGTATACCACCCCTAACTTGTCACAACACAACTGAGTGGCTCAAACGCATTAAGAAGGAAAGAAATTCCACAAATCAACTTTTAACAAGGCACACCTGTTAATTGAAATGCATTTCAATTGACTACTTCATGAAGCTGGTTGAGAAAATGCCAAGAGTGTGCAAAGCTATTATTCTACGATGTAGAAAATGGTAAAAATAAAGAAAAATTCTTGAATGACTAGGTGTGTGCAAGGAGTTGACTGACTGGTACTGTATTTTCCAAGATAATCTTAAATATAGAACATCCAATGAATTTTACGGATATCATAACACTGAACAATTATACTTACAATGAAAAGAGAGACACCAATTATAGACCATATAAAACCTTGTTGAAAGTTGGCTTTACAGATAAAGTTTCAAGATGATCTGATGTAAGGTGCATGTTTTACAAAAACTTTTCCTAAAAAACATAATGTATGTTACATTGCCCGTCCCAGTCACCCCCCTATCACTAAAAGACTCAAACCACTTCTATCTGGTTTGTATTGCTTCATTAACATCTAATTTCCATAACTAACACTGGGGGACAGATGTGAGTGGAAAAACATGCTCTGTGGGCCCTTTCTAACCAGTTTTCCCGTTGGGTTTCCGTACAATCTTTATATGCAAGTGAAGTACTTCAGATAAAACATTTCACCACAAGCCTTATTGAAACAGAAAAGGTGTAGGTCGACATTAAAAATGTTGACAGAACAAAATACACTAAGACAATGTAGGATCTTTTTGTGTCGGTAAAATGAATTATGCGAGAAATGTCGCAGGAAACACTTTTATGCGCAAATATTGATATAACAACCATCATATCGAAGTAAATCACGCGATGACACGTTGTGTAGTCCTCCCACTACGACACGTCGGGAAAAGCGTGCATATTATTGGGCTACATATGAAATGCATTATGATGAATTTAACAGGGTGGTGAAAATGCAAGGTGATGAGCTTGATGCTGCTTTCCAATAAATATCGAGGGTCTTATTCTGGTGACATGATCATCGATGCTTGGCTGCCGTTTGACAAATAAAAATAGTCTGTCCACAATAATCTCATCATGGAGGCTCTCCAATCCGCTATGTGTCTGCAAACTAAACTGACGGCTAGAGCGCAGTGCCAATACCAGAGTGGTACGTTGGTATTGGCAATACGCTGGTATTGGCATTGCCCGAGAAGCCGGTGTTTGGAGGATATATTGGCACATCTGTTTTTAGGCCACTCCAAACACTGCTTTTATTTTTTATAGTTGCCTGGCTGGGCTGATTAGACAGCGGATTGAGTAGTCAGATGGAACAGAGTCAATAGGCATTTTAACGTAATCGATGTATGTGATATTACATTATATTAAGTGAACGATACCTTTTAAACATTGGTGTTTTCATGGTTATTTTAGGTGGGGCTTTGTGGTAAATGAGGGATTCATTCATTAATGTAATATGTGGAATACCGGCTGGAATGCGGTTTTAACCAATCAGCATTCAAGATTAGACTCACCCTTTGTATAAAGGCCTATAACACAACATTTTTTTTGTGAGAAAACTATTAGTAGAGTTGAAAATGCGATGGAAACCCATTTAACTTAACTTTTTTTTGTAGGGGAGGGGATTTAAAAATGTCATCACGCACAGCTTTTTATCCACAACAAGTCAATTTGATGGGAAAATGTGCATATAGTTTTTATAAAGATTTCTGAATATTCGCATGGAAATCTATCGCCAATTGGATGGAAACCTAGCTACCAATGGTCAGAATTAATGCAATTTCCTACTTAAACGCTTCAAATAATGCCTGAACTCCCACATATAATTCAGAATGAGTTGAGAATGCAGAATGATTAACATCAACCTCCCCTCTTTGATTCCCCCGATAAATATCAGCAAAATATTAACATCAATATTTGAAGAATATAAAAAATGCAGAAGCAGTTACACTGGATAGAATTGAGAATATGAAGAATACCTACCTCTCTTCCTTGTCTCCCTCGAAAGTATCAGCAAAATATGAATCAGCAAGCGAGGTGAAGCACACCATCCATTCCCGAGCAGACTTGTAAATCTGGGAGTAACTTCAGGTTGATATGCTGTTTTTGAGAGCAATAGAAAACAATGGCGCCTCTATGAAACTGTAAAACAAAACGTCCCCTGTCCATTTGCATCAAAGAGCTCGCTTTATGAAAAGTAGATATGAAAATTGATGATGTAGGCCCACATGCATCATTCCCTAATGTGTTTATCATTAAAGAACCATGTGCTTGTTGAAGCAAACTGCAATTTGCATAGTCCACACTAAGTGCTAACCTTTTCTGAGTCAAGATCACTTTCGCAGTCAAACAGCAAGCTGAGATCTACTGCCTTTGACTTAAATGTTTTTACATTAACCTAATAAAAACAGTTCTGTAGGAATTAGTTCCGTGCAGTATGCCTAATACATTATCACAGCATATTGGCTATATGCCTGTCCTGACAATATTGTTCTTCTCAGACCATATTGTATTTCAAAACTCGAGCTTTGATAACAAAATGGATCAGTTGGTGTAGCAGTTGCAAGGCACAGTTGAGCATTAATTGAAATAATTTGCAAATAATGTGCTTTTTATTTTACTGGACTGATGGTACCTTCATCTGATGTTCATGGTGCTTTCAAAACAACTGGGAACTCTGAAAAAACAAGGCAAATCAAAGCGATTTTTCCCAGTCGGACATCGTTTTATTCCGAGTTCCCAGATGTCTTGAACGCACTGAAGTCGGAAGTCTGAGTTCTAAGTTCCCAGTTGTTTTGATCGCGGCATTAGTCTCATTAGAGGGAGGGAAAGAGCAGCTAAGGGCCCGCCTCTTTCTTTCCTTTCCTCTGGTGAAACTGAGAGGACACGGTGTTCAACCTGATTGCGAAACTCGATACACAAATTAATGTTGTTTCTATGACCAGCGAAAGGGAAATATTCCTCGATATTAAAATAGATACGACGAGCTGCTAATAACAATACAAACGCAAGGATGTCGATACACGTGGCCAGTAATTCATTGCAGCTACAGCACAAATGGTAGTATGGAGAAGTGCGGTTTATGTTTTGTAATAGTGTCGAATAAAAACTTAACCATGAACTCATAAAAGCAGCAGCGCGTTCAATAAAAAAAAATAGTTATGACATTTCATGTAGGCTACACTTTGCTTGAAGTTGTGTGGCCTACCCCGGCCAAACCCTAACAACGCTGTTACAATTGTGCGCCGCACTATGGGACTCGCAATCACGCCCGGTTTTGATACAGTCTGGAATCGAACCAGGGTATGTAGTGACGCTTCTAGCACTGAGATGCAGTGCCTTGAACATGGGGCATTTAGACCACTGCGCCACTCGGGAGCCCACCCGGTGTGCAGGGCTTCTGAATTAAGTGCACCTACCGGCAATAACTCAACACGAATTTTTAAAAAGGAGCGCAAGCCTTAATCGTTAGCTTTTCTACATGTTTGGTGGTCGACTAGGAATTCCTTGAAGATCGAACACTTGGTGACCACTGGCCTAGGGCGTTTAGGCCCCTTATTTTATATCTCGTTCTCAAACCAAGATGCATGAATTGAAGGGAAAGCAAAACAAAATCCTGATAAAGGCCAACATGCTGTCTTACCATTAACAATAAAGAAGCTCTGTTATCAACTTCCATTCTCCAAAACTTGCTGAATTTCCTTTTCATTGAAATAACACAATGAATGATACAGAGCAAACTGTGACTACTAGGCCTCCTGTGAATCTCTGGGTTCCAATCACGTGTTCGTTCACTCATCAGAACGTTGCCAAGCAACTTGTTACAACAACTGCCAGTGCTTTCAAGCCAAGTCCACGAATCTCTTGTTGCACTTTGTTGATGAACAATGAGATAGCTAGCTAACCACTTGAACAGTTCATACAGAAAATGAACTAGTGAATTATTTGAGAATATCAACTTCTGACATTTTGATGTTGAGCCTGGCAGTTGATAATGGATGTAAGTAGCTAGCAAGAGCTGTCAATTAGCTTAGCCAGTGTCCTTAGCTAGCTAGCCAGCTGACGACGTTGTCGTTTTCATCCATGATGAATTACACATTTAGCTAGCTTGCGTTACCTTTATACTGTCAGGGTTGGGTAGGTTACTTTGTAAATGTAATCCGTTACAGTTACTAGTTACCTGTGCAAAATTGTAATCAGTAATGTAACTTTTGGATTAGTGAAGACATCAAAACTATGAAATAACACACATGGAATCATGTAGTAAACAAAAAAGTGTTACATCAAAATATATTTTATATGTGAGATTCTTCAAAGTACCATCGTGACACCGTCGTGAGACTGGTTAGTTTTACCCTACTGATGATGTGTTGTTGCAATAGCAGCTTTGCACACTCTTGGCATTCTCTCAACCAGCTTCATGAGGAATGCCAGCTTCACCTGGAATGCATTTCAATTAACAGGTTTGCCTTGTTAAAAGTTAATTTGTGGAATTCCTTTCCTTAATGTGTTTGAGCCAATAAGTTATGTTGTGACTGGTAGGGGTGGTATACAGAAGATACAGAATATATTTTTTTGGTAAAAGACCAAGTTCATATTATGGCAAGAACAGCTCAAATAAGCAAAGACAAATGACAGTTCATCATTACTTTCAGACATGAAGGTCAGTCAATCCAGATTTCAAGATCTTTGAAAGTTTCTTCAAGTGCAGTCCCAAAAACCATCGCTGTGATGAAACTGTCTGTCATGAGGACCGCCACAGGAAAGGAAGACCCAGAGTTACCTCTGCTGCAGAGGATAATTTCTTTAGAGTTACCAGCCTCAGAAATTGCAGCCCAAATGCTTCACAGAGTCCAAGTAACAGACACATCTCAACATCAACAGTTGTGTCTTTGTGAGACGTAGAGTAGGTGAACGGATGATCTCCGCATGTGTGGTTCCCACCGTGAAGCATAGAGGAGGTGTTGCTACCACAGCATTCTGCAGCGATACACCATCCCATCTGGTTTGGGAGAGTGATGGAGTGCTGCATCAGATGACCTGGTCTCCACAATCACCCGACTTCAACCCAATTGAGATGGTTTGGGATGAGTTGAACTGCAGAGTGAAGGGAAAGCGGCCAACAAGTGCTCAGCATATGTGGGAACTCCTTCAAGACTGTTGGAAAAGCATTCCAGGTGAAGCTGTTTGAGAGAATGCCAAGAGTGCAAAGTTGCCATCAAGGCAATGGGTGGCTACTTTGAAGAATCTCAAATATAAAATATATTTAGATTTGTTTAACACTTTTTTGGTGACATCATGTGTTATTTCATAGTTTTGATGTCTTCACTATTATTCTACAATGTAGAAAATAGTAAAAATAAAGAAAAACCCTTGAATGAGTAGGTGTTCTAAAACTTTTAACTGGTAGTGTAGGTGTGTCCAAACTTTTGACCGGTACTGTATGTTACCAATTGCAGGATAAATCAATGTTAAAGTTCACAAAGCTGGCCATATATAGAAGTTGCATTTTACTTTATGGGTTGGTTATGTAGGCTTCTTCTAACCCATCGCTTTCTGCTACATATAATAATACGATTCAATTATATCTTTACATTAAAATCCAACGTATTTTGGAATTCCAATCATTCCAATAAGACTTATAAATATGGAAGTACAGATTGCCCCTTTAAGTCTATCAAAACTGTGTCCATTAGGCCTATGGATTTTTATTTTTATCAACATGAATTAGATTGAGCAATGAAAGCCCCACTTTTCTTCCATAGGCTGGGATCCTCAATATGCAGCTGTTGCAAGAGTGCATTTTTCACTGGCTGTCCACAAGTTTCAAAAACAATGATTGATTGGCAACTTAAACTTCTTGAATTCAACCATTATTGGGTTCAAATACACATTTAGATTTGTGAACAGCCATCCACAACAACCACAATTCGTAAGGCACAAATAGCTAAATGAGAGAGCAGCAGTGTGATTCACATCAATGCACTATGTAGATATCAATTGTAAATGATATACGTATCGCCGTAGACTACACCACTACTGTCATCCTTACCTCCAAGCGTTTATTCAAGTTGGATCATCTTTGGATGCCGACAGCAGTCTCAGCATTGGAAGACACAGCTTGAACTGTAGCCTACAAAAGCCCATTCCTGCTAGTCCCACGATCCAGCAAACACATTTGGTGTATCATCATAGTGGTCTCTGACTTGCACCTTTTTTCAATGCTGATTTGCATTTAATTGAGAAAACAGAGGAGTGTCAAATATTTTTTTTCGCAAACATCCTTTCTGAATGTAAAAGTAATCCTCGAAGTAATCATCAAATTTTTAACAAGTATCTGTAATCTGATTACAGTATTTTTGCTGGTAACGTAAGGGGTTACAGTTGCCGTTTTTTTGTAATCCCTTACATGTAACGGATTACATGTAATCCATTACTCCCCAACCCTGATACTGTAACATGTATCCCATGGATCTGGCTAACTAATGAAATAGTCTTCTAGTTTATGTCATTATAACTCTAGCTAATGTGAGATTTTCAGCATCTGACGGTTTCAAACTTCCAGCAGTCTCCAGGCTCTTCTTCAGGAAAAGGATCCAATGAACTTCCACCAAGGATTGATACTTTACTCCACAGGAAGAATGTCAAGGAAAAAGAAGAGAGTTACATTTCTATGTAAGTTTGTCAATTATATAGAAAAGTGGTATTTTGAATTCAATAAGAAACTTAGCTACTTGTCAGTATGGATTTGTACATTTTTGTCATTTTTACAGGTTACTAAAAAAAAAAAAACATGTCAACAGATCATGTATAAAATTGAGTAAATTATCAGGTGTGGGAGAATCTCCCACTGAAAATGCACTATCATCAAATGTGTCCAGGTCTCCTTTACATGGAAGGAGCATTAAGAAAAGTGAGTCTCATCCTCATTTGTTGCATTTTAATGGATTTTGTAAGCAAAATCATTGTGCGTGCAACATTTCTGTTTCTCTAGTTGGCTGCATGTTCCAGCCCAGCAAGCAGGAGCCACTGTGTCTGAAAAGAGGGGTCATTGAACCAATTAAACACACGTGTGAAGCCTCAATGATCCCCGACACATGGAACTATAAAGGACAGAGAGTGAAAGACGTCCGCTTCGATGCAAAAGGTAGATTACCCCGAAACAGTTACTCGGAACTGGTTGATTAAGCTTTTTTGCTGCACTTAGCTTTTTTAATGTAGGCTATTCTGTACATAGCCTACATGTCAGGGTGAGGACATTAGACGTAGCATAATTATTGTACATTGTTGGTTCCCAACAGAGCCTGACAATGACTGTGTTGTGAGCCACATAATCAGATTGAGAGGAAAACTGGGCTGGTCCACTGAGATTCCTGACAGGAGAATAGCAAAAGCATGCACACAGAACATACAGGTTGGTCTCCACCATTTTAGCTACTAGCCTATATGATCAATTGATGTGAACTTTATCATTGAGTCTCTGCAGTCCACGGTTTTTATATTTTACATATATATATATTTTTACATTTTAGTCCAAGACTAGGCATATATAAGTATAACAGTTAAATTGTGTGTTGTTGTTTTTTAAATACACTAGAGATATTTTGTAATCATTGGCATACGTCTTCATAATCATAATTTGAATCAATGCAAATCTAACTTCCTTGTGGATGTTGTGCAGGAAATCCCCGAGGGGACTAAAAAGGATCCTGGAGAGTATGTGTACTGTCTGATGAGGAACAGAGGTGACCTCAGGATCCAGCCCAACCCCTATGATCTTCAGGTGGTTTCTGTCCAGACAGCTAAACAGAGCTGTCAGTACTGGACCGTCAGCGCTTCATGCATATTCAAGGTCAGTTCAACTAGTTCACGGTTGAACTGTTAAACGTTGGTGAAAATACATAGGCTACGTTAGTAAATTCACTCTGGCTATCTACTCCGATTTCAGAGCACTCTCTTCTGAGTATGCCAGAGCGCAGAATAACTGATGAATTTACGAATGCTCAACACCCGTTGAATATGGCCGGTGTCAGTAAACGTCGGCAAAAAAGTGTAAATAAAATGTTGCCAGTAGCACGGTTACCGTCACCAACCCTCTAGATAACATGAAAACACCCTAACCAGGTCTGCTAGAGCTGAATTTACGAATGCACAGAGCGCACTCTGGCACTCCAAATTTAATTTACGAACGCACCCATAGATTGCTATTCTCTGTATAGTGCACAACTTTTGACAAGGGACACAAGTAGTGTACTATATATGGCTTTTGTTGCTATTTGGGATGCACACATAATGTACTCATATTTTATGGGCAGGTTTCCCAGAACACAAGTAAAGCCTAGTCCTGGGCCTGTATCCACAAAGCATCTCAAAGCAAGAGTGCAGATCTAGGATCTATCCATCTAATCCTATGAATTATAATCTAAACTGTGAAACTGATCCTAGATCAGCTCTCCTACTCTGATAGTTTTTTGGGGATATGAGCCCTGGCATGTTCAATGGAGATTCTTCAACGTGTTTTTAATTTTAATCCAAGACTAGGCTTAATCTGTGTCCAGGAAACCATCCCAAAGAGTCCACTTCACTCAGTTTTATTTTATAGGTGTCTGTTTTGGAGGACAGAAGTGGTGAAATCATGTCTGTAATAGACTGGCTTTCTGAAAGAGAACTATTTTTCAAAATCTTCAAGTTGCCATTGTTTGCAAAATTCAGGTTTGTATGGTCGTTCTTATAGAAGGATGATGAAAAGTGTGTATCTGATATGTGTATGTGGAAAGTATGTGATGTAATACCGTAAAATACTGTAATCCAGTTTTACTATGAACGTTTTGCTCTCTGTAGAATTTGGAAGGCATTTACAATCTGGAAGGTCACAGTATGCCACTCAAAGACCAACAAAGCTAAGTGAGTGTTGATCAAATATTACGTGCCACATGATATTTCATTTGTCTTATAATAAGTCTCGGGAAGGCCTTTGTTGCCTTGTCTTCTTCTTCTTCTTCTTGTTCTGCATTTCTTTGTCTCCATACTATTAAATACCTTCCAAATAGAATTTAAGAGCTTTTGAATTATATTTTTTGTAATCATTTTTTTTTTTTTTAGGGAAATATTATCCAAAGGTCTTTTTTTTACTGATGACATCTTCTTGAGATGTCTGGTTGAAATCAAAGGACTTTTTGAGATGGCCAGTGACAAGACAAGATATGGGGATTCTGACGGTGCTATTGTTTTAACAAAGGTAGGGCCATGTTTTTTTTGGATAACTATCTTGTGTTCAACTCCTTTCTAATAACATGGTTTTGTTTATTCTACCTAGTTGGATAAATCCACCACATACTCCTTGATAGGCTTCTGTGAGGCCCAGACCCAACAATGTGCTGTAGCACTGAGACAACTTCACTGCCTTCACCACAAAGTTGCCACTTTGATTCGCGCAGCTTGTCTGAAGGTACACTCTATTAGTCCTTTAGATTGTTACGAGGACATGTCATTTAAGAGTCCTGAAAACACATCTCTGTCACTATCCTCTGCTGATATACCCTGGTTTTGATGTTTGGCATGACAACAACCATAGGTGTTGGCATGACAACACAAACAGATCTGAGCACTAATTCATAAAGAACCTCAGAGGCGGAGTGTTGATATAGGATCAGATCCATGGAATATTTTACGCAATAAGGCAAGAGGGGGTGTGGTATATGGCCAATATATCAAGTTGTAAAGGCTGTTCTTATGCACAATGCAATGCGGAGTGCCTGAATACAGCCCTTAGCCGTGGTATATTGGCAATATACCACAAATCCCAAGGTGCCTTATTTCTATTATAAACTGGTTACCAACTTAATTAGAGCAGTAAAAATGAATGTTTTGTCATACCCATGGTATACGGTCTGATATACCACGGCTGTCAGCCAATCAGCATTCAGGGCTTGAACCACCCAGTTTATAATAGTCAATATGATCTAAAAGGCTAAACTAATCCCAGATCAGCACTCCTACTCTGAGACATTTTATATTGAATAAGATATAATCAATATATCATTGTACTGTCTTTTGTCTTGTCAGGCAGCAGAGGTCCACGGTGCAGAGAGACTGTTCCTCCCTCTGTCCTCTCAGTCGACCAACAGGCCGCTGTATGCTGAGGTGGCTGAGTGGCGGATCCTCTTGTGTCGCTTCAGCCACTTCCTCAACCTGATAGACAGAATGTTTGAAGAGATGCTCTGTGTCTTGGTCAGATCTGCAGTTCAACTCCTTCTGTTGTTCCTCCGAGAGTCCTCTAACACTAATGGAGTGAAAGAGAGAAGACAAAAGACAAAGTAAGTGGTTTTTAATGGAAATATAGTAAGGTTATGGCATTTGTCAATGAGTTTAATTAGCATGCTTGCGATGTTGAAATATTTGCCTGTGTACTCCCTAGAAAGATGGCAAGGATGGATGCAAGTGGACCTTACATAAATATTATCAAAGAGCCAACTGGTCGTAATGCGGCGCATACACTTTCTTCACACAGCCAAGGCCGACCACAGCTTGTTAACAAGGTAGATCAGCTTTTATCTGTTGTGCCAATGTGGTCAGAAACATGTAAACATCACTAAACAATGCGTCACTTGTAATACTAAATTGACTTGTAGTATCACATTTTCTAGTAATCTCTCGTGGACAAACTTTAGTTCTGGGTTAACTGAGATTACATTTCTAGATGCTACCAGATTTTAAAAGGGAAGAGCCTAAAGAAGAGATCCAGGCTGTATTTGAAGTGAACGTCCTGCTTACAGTCACACCTGTGAACCAGCCAATGACAGATGATGTCTCAGCCAAAGGGACAGCCACAACAGAGCTCCACTCTGAAGTCGACACAAAAGGTGAATCCCATTTATAGTAAAAAAAACAACTAAAATAGATATTATGAACTAAGGTGTTCGAACTTAAATGTCTGCTGAAGCTTAGTGTTTTCTCAACCTAGATACAGAGAAGGATAAAGAGGTTTCCCGTGAGGAGACTCCATGGCGGTATGACTTCACTTATAAATTACAATAAACTGTATTGCTCCATGTTCCTCTATTAGGAAAATTTATGAATTTCACAAACATCAGCTAGTGTTTTTCTGCTAATCTGTCAGTCAGCTCAGTCAGTGAAGTGATTATATTACACAGATGCTGTTGTTTTCCTTCTCCTAGTTCGCCCAGCCAACGAGTGAAGCTAACCATCTATCCCTGCCTTGATGACTTCACACTGCACATTCAACAGGTGCTACAAGGATTTGAACAAGTCATTGGTAAGACATTCTCCAAAGATTTAAATTCACAGCCTTGTTGTTTTGTAAATACTGTAGGTTCATAAGTATTATTCTGTTTCAAAGTGCAGAGCTTTGCTAGACGGTAATGGACTGTGTCCCAGATGACACACTATTCCCTACATGCATCATACAGTGCCTTCGGAAAGTATTCAGACCCCTTGACTTTTTCCACATTTTGTTATGTTACAGCCTTATTTTAACATGCTTTTTTTAACTCATCAATCTACACACAATACCCCATAATGACATCACAATACCCCCATAAGGACATCACAATACCCCCATAAGGACTAAGTGAAAACTGTTTTTTTGAAATTTCTGCAAAGTTCTAAAAAATTGAAACACCTTAATTACATACAGTACCAGTCAAAGTTTGGACACACCTACTCATTCCAGGGTTTTTCTTAATTTGTACTATTTTCTACATTGCAGAATAATAGTGAAGACATCAAAACTATGAAAAGTGTAGTAACCAAAAATGTGTTAAACAAATCAAAATATATTTTATATTTGAGATTCTTCAAAGTAGCCACCCTTTGCCTTGATGACAGTTTTGCACACTCTTGGCATTCTCTCAACCAGCTTCATGAGGTAGTTACCAGGAATGCATTTCAATGAACAGTTAATGCCTTGTTAAACATTAATTTGTGGAATTTATTGCGTTTGAGCCAATCATTTGTTTTGTGACAAGGTACAGGAGGGGTGGTATACAGAAGATAGCCCTATTTGGTAAAAGGCCAAGTCAATATTATGGCAATAACAGCTCAAATAAGAAAAGACAAAAGACAGTCCATCATTACTTTAAGGCATGAAGGTCAGTCAATCTGGAAAATTTCAAGAACTTTGAAAGTTCCTTCAAGTGTAGTTGCAAAAACCATGATGAAACTGTCTCTCATGAGGGCCACCAAAGGAAAGGAAGACCCAGAGTTATCTCTGCTGCAGAGGATAAGTTCATTAGAGTTACCAGCCTCAGAAATTTCAGCCCAAATAAATGCTTCACAGACCTCAAGTAACAGACACATCTCAACATCAACTGTTCAGAGGAGAATGCGTGAATCAAACCTTCATGGTCGAATTGCTGCAAAAAAACACTACTTAGAGCACACCAATAAGAGGAAGAGACTTGCTTGGGCAAAGAAACACGAACAATGGACATCAGACCGGTGGAAATCTGTCCTTTGGCCTGATGAGTCCAAATTTGCAAATGTTTGGTTCCAACCGCCGTGTCTTTGTGAGACGCGGAGTATGTGAACGGATGATCTCGGAATGTGTGGTTCCCACCGTGAAGCATGGAGGGGGAGGTGTGATGTGTGGGGGTGCTTTGCTGGTGACACTGTCAGTGATTTATTTAGAATTCAAGGCTTGAATTCAATACTTAACCAGCATGGCTACCACAGCATTCTGCAGCGATACGCCATCCCATTTGGTTTACACTTAGTGGGACTATCATTTGTTTTTCAACATGACAATGACCCAACACAACTCCAGGCTGTGTAAGGGCTATTTGACCAAGAAGGAGCGTGATGGAGTAATGCACCAGATGACCTGGCCTCCACAATCACCCAACCTCAACCCAATTGAGATGGTTTGGGATGAGTTGTACCGCAGAGTGAAGGAAAAGCAGCCAACAAGTGCTCAGCATATGTGGGAACTCCTTCAAGACTGTTGGAAAAGCATTCCAGCTGGAGCTGGTTGAGAGAATGCCAAGAGTGTGCAAAGCTGTCAAGGCAAAGGGTGGCTACTTTGAAGAATCTCAAATATAAAATATATTTTGATTGGTTTAACACTTTTTCTTGATAACGCCATGATTCCATATGTGTTAGTTCATAGTTTTGATGGCTTTGCTATTGTTCTACAATGTAGAAAATAGTACAAATACAGAAAACCCTTGAATGAGTAGGTGTGTCCATACTTTTGACTGGGTATAGGGAATAAGGTGCCATTTGCGACACATCCATGAATAATTAGTAATCTACAGAAATGTAATAAGCACTGGATTGTAACAATTATCTCTAACTGTTTTACAGTTACACATTTGCCCTATATATTAATTACATTGATTTCACTCAGCCAAACAGACATCCTTCAACCAAGACCCTAATCTCCTGGACTTGCACTCGCCCCCTGTGTTTGACCTGAAACTGTCTGTTGACGAGGAGCTGGAGAAGGAAAGAGACCAACATCTCCGACCATGGCCTGAGCTGGAGCTGTTACTGGGGACAGATCCCGCTTTCCAGTCTGATGTACGTAACTATGCAGCACTCACAGTGACACGTATACGCATCTCACACGTACACATGTCACATGTATGGCATATCACACTATCACACCAGCATCATCTAATCATGTGTTATACAGTGCCTTGCGAAAGTATTCGGCCCCCTTGAACTTTGCGACCTTTTGCCACATTTCAGGCTTCAAACATAAAGATATAAAACTGTATTTTTTTGTGAAGAATCAACAACAAGTGGGACACAATCATGAAGTGGAACGACATTTATTGGATATTTCAAACTTTTTTAACAAATCAAAAACTGAAAAATTGGGCGTGCAAAATTATTCAGCCCCTTTACTTTCAGTGCAGCAAACTCTCTCCAGAAGTTCAGTGAGGATCTCTGAATGATCCAATGTTGACCTAAATGACTAATGATGATAAATACAATCCACCTGTGTGTAATCAAGTCTCCGTATAAATGCACCTGCACTGTGATAGTCTCAGAGGTCCGTTAAAAGCGCAGAGAGCATCATGAAGAACAAGGAACACACCAGGAAGGTCCGAGATACTGTTGTGAAGAAGTTTAAAGCCGGATTTGGATACAAAAAGATTTCCCAAGCTTTAAACATCCCAAGGAGCACTGTGCAAGCGATAATATTGAAATGGAAGGAGTATCAGACCACTGCAAATCTACCAAGACCTGGCCGTCCCTCTAAACTTTCAGCTCATACAAGGAGAAGACTGATCAGAGATGCAGCCAAGAGGCCCATGATCACTCTGGATGAACTGCAGAGATCTTCAGCTGAGGTGGGAGACTCTGTCCATAGGACAACAATCAGTCGTATATTGCACAAATCTGGCCTTTATGGAAGAGTGGCAAGAAGAAAGACATTTCTTAAAGATATCCATAAAAAGTGTTGTTTAAAGTTTGCCACAAGCCACCTGGGAGACACACCAAACATGTTGAAGAAGGTGCTCTGGTCAGATGAAACCAAAATTGAACTTTTTGGCAACAATGCAAAACGTTATGTTTGGCGTAAAAGCAACACAGCTGAACACACCATCCCCACTGTCAAACATGGTGGTGGCAGCATCATGGTTTGGGCCTGCTTTTCCACAGCAGTGACAGGGAAGATGGTTAAAATTGATGGGAAGATGGATGGAGCCAAATACAGGACCATTCTGGAAGAAAACCTGATGGAGTCTGCAAAAGACCTGAGACTGGGACGGAGATTTGTCTTCCAACAAGACAATGATCCAAAACATAAAGCAAAATCTACAATGGAATGGTTCAAAAGTAAACATATCCAGGTGTTAGAATGGCCAAGTCAAAGTCCAGACCTGAATCCAATCGAGAATCTGTGGAAAGAACTGAAAACTGCTGTTCACAAATGCTCTCCATCCAACCTCACTGAGCTCGAGCTGTTTTGCAAGGAGGAATGGGAAAAAATTCAGTCTCTCGATGTGCAAAACTGATAGAGACATACCCCAAGCGACTTACAGCTGTAATCGCAGCAAAAGGTGGCGCTACAAAGTATTAACTTAAGGGGGCTGAATAATTTTACACGCCCAATTTTTCAGTTTTTGATTTGTTAAAAAAGTTTGAAATATCCAATAAATGTCGTTCCACTTCATGATTGTGTCCCACTTGTTGTTGATTCTTCACAAAAAAATACAGTTTTATATCTTTATGTTTGAAGCCTGAAATGTGGCAAAAGGTCGCAAAGTTCAAGGGGGCTGAATACTTTCGCAAGGTACTGTACGCGTCGGGGGCGGAGCTGTTCTCCGTTACATGCTCTTAGCAGATGCTCTTATCCGGTGAGACTTACACAGTTAGTGCATTTAAGGTAGCTAGGTACGACAACCACATTTCACAGTTAGGTTTCCGTCCAATTGGCAACAGATTTTCATTCCAAAATAAATCATCTGCATAAAAACAATTTGCACATTTTCCCACCAGAGATGTGTTTCCATCAAATTGACTTGTTGCGGATAAAAAGCTGTGCGTGATTACATAATTCACATAAAAATAACACTTGCTGTTAAATTCCCATGTACTGAATAAAAAATAGATGCTAAATGGATTTCCATGGCGTTTTCAATGTTGCTGATAGTTTTTGACACAAAAACTGTTGCGTTATATAGCAAAAGTGCCCACTCTGGTCTTGGAATGCGCTCTATTTGTCAAACGGCAGCCAAGCATCGATCAGAATAAGACTATATTTATTGGAAAGCAGCATGAAGCTCATCAACTTTCACCACCCTGTGATGTTCATCATAACTTATTTCATCTGTAGCCTAATAAACTGTATGTTTTCCCGAGTTTTAGTGGGAGGACCACACAACAAATGAAATCAAAATGAATTTGTCACAAATTTTATAAATAACAGGTGTAGACTTACAGTGAAATGCTTACTTACAGTGCCTCCAGAAAGTATTCACACCCCTTGACTTTTTCCAAATTCTTGTTGAGTTACACCCTGAATTTAAAATGGATAATATTTAGACTTTGTGTAACCGGCCTACATACAACACCCCATCATGTCAAAGTTGGGGCGGCAGGTAGCCTAGTGGTTAGAGCATTGGTGTCACGGCCGTTAAAAAAAGAGGTGAGAGTCCATTTTGTCTTTATTTGGAAAATGACACCGAACAACACAATAAACACTACAAAAAACAAACCGTGAAGCTAAAGGTTATGTGCCCTAAACAAAGTCAACTTCCCACAAAGAAAGGAGGGAAAACTGGCTACCTAAGTATGGTTCCCAATCAGAGACAACGATAGACAGCTGTCCCTCATTGAGAACCATACCTGGCCAAAACATAGAAATACAAAAATCATAGATAACAAAACATAGAATGCCCACCCCAAATCACACCCTGACCAAACCAAATAGACACATAAAAAGGCTCTAAGGTCAGGGCGTGACAATTGGATTAGTAACCGAGAGGTTGCAAGATCAAATCCCCGAGCTGACAAGGTGAAAATCTGTCATTCTGCCCCTGAACAAGGCAGTTAGTTCTTAGGTTGTCATTGAAAATAAGAATGTGTTCTTAACTGACTTGCCTAGTTAAATAAAGGTCACAAATTATAATAATAATATTTTTTTTACAAATTAATTAAAAAAGAAAAGCTGAAATGTCTTGAGTCAGTAAGTATTCAAACCATTAGTTATGGAAAGCTTAAATAAATTCAGGATTAAAAATGTGCTTAACATGACATAATAAATTGCATACCTCATCTCTGTACCCCACACATACATAATAGTTTGACATGTTTTTCTATATTCTAAATATGGTTTGTTGACATATGACATAGACCTTGATATAGGTGATACACATCTGATGTGTTTGTTGATTTCCAGCTGTCGGACATCCTCAGTACCGTCCAGCGAGGGATGCAGGGAGTGGAGATGCACTGTCAGAGGCTAGAGAAGTTCTGTGATATGGTGGAGACAGCCATGTTGACTGACATGGATGGGTTCTTGGCCGGGGAGAAATGGTCTCCCCAGGATATCAAGGCCATCTTGGCGGTGCACACAGAGAGCATCAGGCTGATGAAAAGGATAGAGACTGAGACCCGTGTCAACATGATCCTGGTCAGGTGTCACCAGTACCAGTCAAACTGCCTGCCCTACCCAGAGGCTCTCATCTTTACCATTCACTCCATGCTCCCCTCCATTGTAAAGAAGAAGAATCTGGAACTGATGGAGGTTTGTTAAATAGTACATTAGTATACCATAGTTTTTGTTAGTGTTGTTGTTTAAGCGTGTCTAAATACCAGATACTCTACCTACAGTCATGAAGTAAACTTTAGACTTCATGCATAAATCATGTTCAGGCTATTCATATTTTGAAGTTTTTGTAATTGCGTTGAGGAGTGCTTTGACCGGTACTACTTTTCGGTTATACTTTCCTCTCTCAATCTGTTCAATCAGGTGATCAGAGGAGCTCTTAAAAAGCTGGATAAAGACATTTTTACAGTGGAAGAGTTTGTTGAGCATCTGACCTTCCTGAGTCGGATATCTGTGCAGATTCCAACTCTGGAAAGACAGTATCAGTTCCTCATCCAGCTCTATAGTATGGCTAAAGAGTACCAGATCACTATCTCTCCTGAGGAGCTGGCTTTGTACCAGCACCTCGTCCCCAGCTTTCAGCATCTCAAATCCACTGTCATGATCTGTGAAACCAAGAGGGATGACAACATCTTCAAGTTCAGTGTTGATCTGGGCAAACACTTAAATCAACTCAGATATGAGCTTGTTCTGGTTAAAATGAAGGTACGGTTGATCTTTCAGCAGTTGTTGTGCTTTTCTCCCTCCTTAATACTCAATAAGAGTCATTATTCTTGATTGTGTTTTAACATGTGTATCTATGATTTCCTCTTTCTGACAAAGCTGCCTAGCCTGGTCTCACACCTGTTCATACTGCCAATGGCCGGACAACAGATGTAGGACCAGGCTTAAAGATGTCACAAATCTCTTATTTCCCAGGTGAACAATCCCGTCCTGCTTTGCTCCTATACGTCTCCCAAAGTGGCCAATGAGATCCTCCAGGCTCTCTCGGAGGAGGTGGCCATCTACTCCAATAAGGCATACAGCTACACTAGCTACGGAGAGCTCCTGAGAAACTCTTTTTCTATGAAGAAGATCTCCACTGTGGTCCGCATGAAGCAGGGCCGTGGTTCTAACGCTGCCGAAGTGGAGGCAGAGCTGTCTGAGGTGGACTATGCCCTGACGCTGAGGAAGATGCTCTGGGGGATGCAGAAGGAATGGGATAAACAGTACAGCCGTTGGAGAACCACCACCTTCGAGCTGCTCAATGTGGACGATCTGCAAAATGATGTCAGCCGCTTTACACAGACCATCTACATGTTAGAGAAAGGTCTCTGAGTGATATTTTAGGATCATAATTGTTGGGATTCATCACCATGTCATGTCAGGTGGTTCCGTGGTATCACAAGTGTTGCTGTGTTAAATGATGGGTTGAATGTAAAGGAATTAATATATGTGAAACAACTAATACACTTTGTTTTCTTTGTCATTCAGGTTTACCTGAAAACAACATAGTTCCCATTCTGAAGCAGAAGGTGATGGACTTCAAGCTTTGTCTGCCCATCGTCCTGGCTCTCAGGAACCCTTATCTCCGTCAGAGACACTGGGAAGACATCCAGAGCTATATCGGACAATTCTTCACCAAAGAGGATAACTTCACCCTTGGAAACCTATTAGACATAAAGGTAAGGCATCTTTAGATGGTAGCAATAAAATATCTACCTTGCTTTTCTAAGAATTTCTGGAAAAAATGTCTGAAATCACGTTCAGGGCCATTTCTAAGTTCTAACATTGCGATCATGATATGTTTTTTTTTACCTACTTTAGTTGAATCCACTATTTGTAAGTGGCTCTGGATAAGAGCATTTACTAAATTACTATAATCTGAACGTAAAATTAAATTCTAAATTTCCCTCTGTGACATGTATGCAGATTCTTCAGCAAAGTGGTTCGATAGGGGACATCTCCACTACTGCCACCAATGAGGCCACTTTAGAGAGCATCCTGTACAAAGTGATCGACCTGTGGAGGAACACAGACTTCCGTCTGATCACCCACCAGTCTGACGCATCCACGGTGAAAATCATCGCCTCTGCAGACGACGTCATGGCACAGCTGGAAGAGAGTCAGACCACTATCATGAGCATCAAGGCATCCCGCTACGCTGAGCCTATCAAGGTCAGGTGTCATTCAAATGTGACCGGAGAGACGTCATGATTCGTTAAAAATAACATGATTTGAATAAATATTGCCCCTTTTCATATCATAGATTCTAGAAATTTGTATTTTGCTTCAAACCCCGAGTGGACTCCCGAGTGACGCAGCGGTCTAAGGCACTGCATCTCAGTGCTAGAGGCGTCACTACAGACCTGGTTCAATTCCAGGCTGTATCACAACCGGCTGTGATTGGGAGTCCCATAGGGCGGCGCACAATTGGCCCAGGGTCGTCTGGGTTAGGGCTTGTCCAGGGTAGGCCGTCATTGTAAATATGAGTTTGTTCTGACTTGCCTAGTTAAATAAAGGCTAAATAATGGTTAAATAAAGATTCAATCAAAATATATAAATAAAACCCATTTATGCAGAATTTGAGAAATACTGTATAATATTTGTACATAATGGAATCACTGTTATTTCAAGAAGAGAAATAAGTTAAGTTCTCTGAATCTTGTGGTTTTGTCAGTTGTTGGGGGACAAGGTGGTATTCGTTAGCCTGGTCCCAGAACTGTGTGTTCTGTCTTGCCAACTCCTATGGACATTGTCATGCCACACTGCATAACAATGACCATAGGAGTTGGCAAGACAGAACAAACAGACCTGGGACCAGGCTTAGTATTATTGTGTGTGATGACAATGTGATCTCTCTCTTGTTTAGTATCTGATAGATGAATGGGAGAGGAAGCTGAACCAGTTCTCGCATACTCTGGAGGAGTGGGTCATGTGTCAGAAGAGATGGCTCTACCTGGAGCCTATCTTCTCTGCTGGAGGGATTCAGAGGCAAGGCAGCTATTGTAGTTTTACCTGTGTGTGTTGTATTAACAGATGAGGTGTGTGTCATGGCACTTTGGTTTGTATTGTTTATTGTGTTGTCTTGTGTTTCATCTGCTGCTGACAATACATCTACACTGAACAAAAATATAAACGCAACATGCAACAATTTCAACGATTTTACTGAGGTACAGTTTACTGAGTTACAAATATAAATAAATACATTCATCAGGCCCTAATCTATGGATTTCACGTGACTGGGCAAGGGCGCTTTCACGCCCTGACCTGAGATATCTATGTTTAATTTATATTTTGGTTAGGTCAGGGTGTGACTATGGTGGGTACGCTAGTTTTTGATTGTCTAGGTTTTTTTGTATGTCTAGGATTTTTGTAGGTCTATGTGATTTGTATGTCTATGGTGGCCTGATATATCCCAATCAGATTTTATCGTTGTCTCTGATTGGGGATCATATTTAGGTAGCCATTTCCCTTTGGTGTTTGTGGGATCGTGTTCTATGTTTAGTTGCCTGGATGTGCTATTCGTATAGCTTCACGTGTCGTTATTTTGTTCAGTGTTTCATTCTTTTAATAAATAAGAATGTACGTATACCACACTGCGCCTTGGTCCGATCCTTATAACGAACGTGACAGGCGCAGCCATGGTTGGGCCTGGGAGGGCATAGGCCCATCCACTGGCCCAGCCAATCAGATTTTTTTCCCCACGAAAGGGTTTTATTATAGCCAGAAATACTCCTCAGTTTCATCAGCTGTCCTGGTGGTTGGCCTCAGGAGATACTACAGGTGAAGAAGCTGGATGTGTTAGGTCCTGGTTTGGCGTGATTACACGTGGTTTGTGGTTGTAAAGCCGGTTGGACGTACTGCCAAATTCTCTAAAACGATGTTGGAGGCGGCTTATGGTAGAGAAATGAACATTAAATTCTCTTGCAACAGCTGTGGTGGACATTCCTGCAGTCAGCATGCCAATTGCACGCTCCCTCAGAATTTGAGACATCTGTGGCACTGTGTTGTGTGACAAAACTGCACATCTTACGGGCCTTGTATTGTCCCCAGCACAAGGGGCACCTGTGTAATGATCACGCTGTTTAATCCGCTTGTTGTTATGCCACACCTGTCATGTGAATGGATTATCTTGGCAAAGGAGAAATGCTCACTAACAGAGATGTAAACCCATTTGTGCACAAAATTTGAGATCAATAATGTTTTTGTGCATATGGACATTTCACGGATCATTTATTTCAGCTCATGAAACATGGGATCAACACTTTACATGTTGCGTTTATATGTTTGTTCAGTATATTTTAATTGTTACATAGGCTTCTGGTTGATGATTTCGGAAATTGTTCTTTTGACAGCACTTTCAAGACATACCTTGCACATGTAGTCATATCATCTGATATAATATGGAGTAGATATCTACCTGGAGTAGGTTTAAGGTCCAATGGAGCCGTTTTTATCTCAGTATCTAATCATTTCTGGGTAACAATCAAACCTTACTGTGATTGTTTTCAATTAAAATGGTCAAAAATAAACAAAAATAGCTTCCTAGCAAAGGGTAATTTCTGTGAGTGTTGTGAGTGGGGAGGGGAAAACTGGAACTCTTTCTTATTGGTCTATTAACTCATTTACTGCATGGTGATGTCAGGCAAAAACTCCAACCCACCAAAACAGGCTGAAATGTCAGTCGGTCTTATCAAACAGCTTTTACAGGACATTATCATCATTTCACAGTATTATTCCAACTTCATAGTGTGGTAATAGTGTGTATGTAAAACACGGGAAAATCAGGTTTTTGACTGCATTTGGCCTTTAAGAAGACTCACAGTAACAAAGAAATTATTGAATGAATCCAAAATATGTACTTTTCTGACTTGAAATGAATGAACCTCATCCTATTAGACAGCTCCCAGCGGAGGCCAAGGTGTTCCTGCAGGTGGATCAATCATGGAAGGAGATCATGAGGAGGACAGATGACAGGCCTAATGCCCTGAGAGCAGCTACCGCCCCTGGGGTCCTGGAGATGCTGCAGGCTGGCAACGTCCACCTGGAAAAAATACAGAAGTGTCTGGAGGTACTGGAGGGAGTTAGGGTGCCTGGGTGTCAGAATGTTTCTGCTATCTTGTCAACTCCTTGTCATTCATTGTCATCTCAAACATGGCAATTCCGTAATGAGTAGAAACCAACTGGAGCCCAGGCTAGCATATCACAATATACAGCAGACTGGAACCCAGGCTAGCATACCTAATGATACTGTAGACTGGCACCCAGGCTAGCATACGACATGATACAGTAGACTGGAACCCAGGCTAGCATACCACATGATACAGCAGACTCTCAAAAGGACAATGCACTTAATTTCCTGTCTTTAGGGTCAGCTGGGCTGCAAAACCTTTGACATTTTCATTTGCAACTCTCACACAACATTTATGTTATCCTAGTTCCTTTCAGAGTTGCTGTTTATTTCAATACTTGACTGTTTGTTTCGTTTTCTGCAGGATTATTTTGAATCCAAAAGATCAGTTTTCGCAAGATTCTACTTCCTCAGCAATGAGGAACTGCTGGATGTTCTGTCACAGAGCAAAAATCCCAACGCCATTCAGGTTCCCATCTCATAGTGTTGGCTAACCATCCAAGAAGAAATGACTCTCTTTAAAAAGAAAATAACATAAGCAGCAGCTGGAAGTTAATATTTCACTTTTATACAGCAGACTCTCAAAAGCACAATGCACTTCATTTCCTGTCTGTAGGGTCTAGCTGAGCTGTAACCTTGTCTCCAGGCTCAATTACTACCGCATATAGAGACTGGTAACAGTGCTTCAAAGTGGGACTTGAATGGGGTGTGTTTAAAATCGAGGCGGGAGATGGAGCGAGCCTGCTACAGATGTAGGATCTTAATTTGAGCCAGTTTCCTACAACAGGAAAATAATGAATTATTATGTGGATTGTAATTAATGGACATTTTTTATAGGGGTGATAACATTTTTTGTTATGGCAAATGAAATTGGACATATTTAAGTGGAAATTACAAACTTGAAAAGCCTGTTTAAACCTCAAATACACTACCAATTTGCATTTCCTGCTGTGGAAAATTCTCAGTACAAAAGAGTAATCAAATTAAGATCTGCACAGATCTATTAGCTGGGACTTTGAAAAACGGTGAAGATCGTTCTATCACATTGACCATCATATTTTTGGGAAGCCCAATTGATTCTGAGTTCGGACATATAAACTTACAGTACCAGTCAAAAGTTTGGACACACCTACTCATTCAAGGGTTTTTATTGATTTTTACTATTTTCTACATCGTAGAATAATAGTGAAGACATCAAAACTATGAAATAACACATATGTAATCATGCAGTAACCAAAAAAGTGTTAAACTAATCCAAAATATATTTTATATTTTAGATTCTTCACAGTAGCCACCCTTTGCCTTGATGACAGCTTTGCACACTCTTGGCATTCTCTCAACCAGCTTCATGAGGTAGTCACCTGGAATGCATTTCAATTAACAGGTGTGCCTTGTTGAAAGTTCATTTGTGGAATTTCTTTCCTTCTTAACCTTTCTGGTCTCCCCATCCCGGATCCGGGATCGTGAATACAGACTCAAGCTCATTACCATAACGCAACGTTAACTATTCATGAAAATCGCAAATGAAATGAAATAAATATGCTAGCTCTCAAGCTTAGCCTTTTGTTAACAACACTGTCATCTCAGATTTTCAAAATATGCTTCTCAACCATTGCAAAACAAGCATTTGTGTAACAGTATTGATGGCTAACGTAGCATTTAGCATTAGCATTCAGCTGGCAACATTTACACAAAAAAACAGAAAAGCATTCAAATAAAATAATTTACCTTTGAAGAACTTCAGATGTTTTCAATGAGGAGACTCTCAGATAGCAAATGTTCAGTTTTTCCTGAAAGATTATTTGTTTAGGACAAATCGCTCCGTTTTCTGCGTCACGTTTAGCTATGAAAAATCCCTGTATCCAGGATTGTGTAAATCTATCAGCAAGCTCATTAGCATAACACAACGTTAACTATTCATGAAAATCTCAAATGAAATGAAATAAATATGCCATCTCTCAAGCTTAGCCTTTTGTAAACAACACTGTCATCTCAGATTTTCAAAATATGCTTCTCAACCATAGGAAAACAATCATTTGTGTAAAAGTAGCTAGCTAGCGTTAGCATTTAGCGTTAGCATTTAGCGTTAGCATTAGCGTTAGCATCCAGCACGCAACATTTCAACAAAAACATAAAAGCCTTCAAATAAAATAATTTACCTTTGAAGAACTTCTGATGTTTTCAATGAGGATACTCTCAGTTAGATAGCAGATGCTCAGTTTTTCCAAAAAGATTCTTTGTGTATTAGAAATAGCTCCGTTTTATACATCACATTTGGCTACCAAAAAAAATCAGAAAATTCAGTCCTCAAAACGCGAACTTTTTTCCAAATTAACTCCATAATATCGACTGAAAACATGGCAAACGTTGTTTAGAATCAATCATCAAGGTGTTTTTCACATATCTCTTCATTGATACATCGTTCTTGGACACATGGTTTCTCCCCTATATCAAATGGAAAAGTATGAGCAGCTGGCAATTGCGCACCGAATTCCACGCAGGACACCAGGCGGACACTTGGAAAATGTAGTCTCTTATGGTCAATCTTCCAATGATATGCCTACAAATACGTCACAATGCTGCTAAGACCTTGGGCGAACGACAGAAAGTGTAGGCTCATTCCTTGCGCAATCACAGCCATATAAGGAGACAATGGAAAACAGAGCTTCAGAAATTCTGCTAATTCCTGGTTGATGCATCATCTTGGTTTCGCCTGTAGAATGAGTTCTGGGGCACTTACAGACAAAATCTTTGCAGATTCTGAAACTTAGTCGAGCATCTCATAGTCGAGCATCTTTTCGTGACAAAATATCGCGCTTAAAACGGGAACGTTTTTTATCCAAAAATGAAATAGCGCCCCTAGAGATCTAACAGGTTAATGCGTTTGAGCCAATCAGTTGTGTTGTGACAAGGTAGGGTTGGTATACAGAAGATAGCCCTATTTGGTAAAAGACCAAGTCCATATTATGGCAAGAACAGCTCAAGTAAGCAAAGAGAAATGACAGTCCATCATTACTTTAAGATGAAGGTCAGAAAATCTGGACATTTTCAAGAACTTTGAAAGTTGCTTCAAGTGCAGTCGCAAAAACCATTAAGCGCTATGATGAAACTGGCTCTCATGAGGACCGCCACAGGAAAGGAAGACCCAGAGTTACCTCTGCTGCAGAGGATATGTTCATTAGAGTTAACTGCACCTCAGATTGTAGTCTAAATAAAAGCTTAATGGCGTTCAAGTAGCAGACACATCTCAACATCCACTGTTCAGAGGAGACTGTGTGAATCAGGCCTTCATGGTCGAATTGCTGCAAAGAAACCACTACTAAAGTACACCAATAAAAAGAAGAGACTTGCTTGGACCAAGAAACACAAACAATGGACATTAGACTGGTGTAAATAGGTCCTTTGATCTGATGAGTCCAAATTTGCGATTTTTGGTTACAACCGCCGTGTCTTTGTGAGACGCAGAATAGGTGAACGGATGATCTCGGAATGTGTGGTTCCCACCGTGAAGCATGGAGGAGGAGGTGTGATGGTGTTGGGGTGCTTTGCTGGTGACGCTGTCAGTGATTCTGCTGTCACACTTAACCAGCATGGCTACCACAGCATTCTGCAGCAATACTCCATCCCAGCTGGTTTGTGCTTAGTGGGACTATCATTTGTTTTTCAACAGCTGGTTGAGAGAATGCCAAGAGTGTGCAAAGCTGTCATCAAGGTAAAGGGTGGCTAATTTGAAGAATCTAAAATATACTTTGATTTGTTTAACACTTTTTTGGTTACTACATGATTCCATATAGTATTTCATACTTTTGATGTCTTCACTATTATTCTACAATGTAGAAAATAGTCAAAAAAAAAATAAAGAAAAACCCTTGAATGAGTAGGTGTGTCCAAACCTTTGACTGGTACTGTATACAGTGCCTTGCGAAAGTATTCGGCCCCCTTGAACTTTGCGACCTTTTGCCACATTTCAGGCTTTAAACATAAAGATATAAAACTTTTTTTTGTTGTGAAGAATCAACAACAAGTGGGACACAATCATGAAGTGGAACGACATTTATTGGATATTTCAAACTTTTTTAACAAATCAAAAACTGAAAAATTGGGCGTGCAAAATTATTCAGCCCCCTTAAGTTAATACTTTGTAGCGCCACCTTTTGCTGCGATTACAGCTGTAAGTCGCTTGGGGTATGTCTCTATCAGTTTTGCACATCGAGAGACTGAAATGTTTTCCCATTCCTCCTTGCAAAACAGCTCGAGCTCAGTGCGGTTGGATGGAGAGCATTTGTGAACAGCAGTTTTCAGTT
Organism: Oncorhynchus mykiss; assembly: GCF_013265735.2. Taxonomy (NCBI): domain Eukaryota; kingdom Metazoa; phylum Chordata; class Actinopteri; order Salmoniformes; family Salmonidae; genus Oncorhynchus; species Oncorhynchus mykiss. The sequence goes on from NC_048589.1 coordinate 37,180,749, forward strand.
CTTTCCACAGATTCTCGATTGGATTCAGGTCTGGACTTTGACTTGGCCATTCTAACACCTGGATATGTTTATTTTTGAACCATTCCATTGTAGATTTTGCTTTATGTTTTGGATCATTGTCTTGTTGGAAGACAAATCTCCGTCCCAGTCTCAGGTCTTTTGCAGACTCCATCAGGTTTTCTTCCAGAATGGTCCTGTATTTGGCTCCATCCATCTTCCCATCAATTTTAACCATCTTCCTTGTCCCTGCTGAAGAAAAGCAGGCCCAAACCATGATGCTGCCACCACCATGTTTGACAGTGGGGATGGTGTGTTGCTTTTACGCCAAACATAATGTTTTGCATTGTTGCCAAAAAGTTCAATTTTGGTTTCATCTGACCAGAGCACCTTCTTCCACATGTTTGGTGTGTCTCCCAGGTGGCTTGTGGCAAACTTTAACCGACACTTTTTATGGATATCTTTAAGAAATGGCTTTCTTCTTGCCACTCTTCCATAAAGGCCAGATTTGTGCAATATACAACTGATTGTTGTCCTATGGACAGAGTCTCCCACCTCAGCTGTAGATCTCTGCAGTTCATCCAGAGTGATCATGGGCCTCTTGGCTGCATCTCTGATCAGTCTTCTCCTTGTATGAGCTGAAAGTTTAGAGGGACGGCCAGGTCTTGGTAGATTTGCAGTGGTCTGATACTCCTTCCATTTCAATATTATCGCTTGCACAGTGCTCCTTGGGATGTTTAAAGCTTGGGAAATCTTTTTGTATCCAAATCCAGCTTTAAACTTCTTCACAACAGTATCTCGGACCTTCCTGTTGTGTTCCTTGTTCTTCATGATGCTCTCTGCGCTTTTAATGGACCTCTGAGACTATCACAGTGCAGGTGCATTTATATGGAGACTTGATTACACACAGGTGGATTGTATTTATCATCATTAGTCATTTAGGTCAACATTGGATCATTCAGAGATCCTCACTGAACTTCTGGAGAGAGTTTGCTGCATTGAAAGTAAAGGGGCTGAATAATTTTGCACGGCCAATTTTTCCGTTTTTGATTTGTTAAAAAAGTTTGAAATATCCAATAAATGTCGTTCCACTTCATGATTGTGTCCCACTTGTTGTTGATTCTTCACACATTTATTTTTTTTATATCTTTATGTTCGAAGCCTGAAATGTGGCAAAAGGTCACAAAGTTCAAGGGGGCCGAATACTTTCGCAAGGCACTGTACATGAAAACTCTTTAGGAACTCACTTCCTTGTTTAAATCTTTGAGGTGCTCGCGCTATGAAGTCCACAATGTAGGGGAGATGAATCTAAGGGTTATGCTAGATGGTGATGAATTGAGAGATCAGCCAATTAAACCCAGTGGTTGTTTCTTCCTGCCATAGGCTTCCATTCAAGTTCCATTCCGAGGCGCTGTGAAACCAGACGGTTAGACAGAGAGCGAGCTGGGTGATGGACAGATTAGCTGGGCTGTAAAAGCTTGTGCAAAATGTTGACATTTTCATTCACAACTTTCAAACAATATTTCTGTTTTTATTCAATCAATTTAATTCAATCCATCCTCTACAACACTTTTAAGCCTCATCTTGTAAAATGCTTCAGCAACATCCGTCACCTGAACATCCAGGAACATGCTAGGATTCACCATGTGGTGGCAAGCATACGTTCAGCCGAGGGTGAAACTGTGACCATGCCAAAGTAAATAGTCGAATCATTTACATTTAGGCTTAATTCATGTTTCTTCTTCTGTTACCGAGAATCCCAGAACAACTCTTTCTTCTCTTTTGATTCTTTAGAAATGTTCAAATACGTGGGCCAGTGGAGCAATGGATGGGAAATGTGGAAACAGCAATGTACAACACAGTGAAAAGGTTCAGTAACCATTTTGCATGTAGCTTTTTCTTTCCTGTTCAAAAGGTGTTGATACAGTATATCCAAGGGAACTTTTAGCCTGATACAATAATCATGTTTCAAATCATTTCAGGCGCTTGAAGATAGGAGTGTCAGAATGGAATCCTCAGAACTTTAAGAAATGGGTCCTCTCTCACCCCGGACAGGTCGTTCTCACCGTGGTAAGTTGCCATTGCAACGTATAGATTTAACAGGAATATGACGGGACTTATTACTATCCACCTACACAATTGGGGAAATCCCGCCATGTGTTAAACAGTGTATCGTCGTCCTCCAGTTCCTGTTCACTAGGCTGATGAATGTAGTGACTGTTACCCTGTCAAAGTTACATCAACAGCCAAGGAAAACTTAAGACCAAAGTCAATGTGAGACCATCAGACTTTTCACACCGTCTTCTTACATTGTGTCCAACATGTGTTCTATACACATGCCTGGTCCCAGATCTGTTGTCTCCTTCTATAGCCCGGTCCCAGATCTGTTGTCTCCTTCTATAGCCCGGTCCCAGATCTGTTGTCTCCTTCTATAGCCCGGTCCCAGATCTGTTGTCTCCTTCTATAGCCCGGTCCCAGATCTGTTGTCTCCTTCTATAGCCCGGTCCCAGATCTGTTGTCTCCTTCTATAGCCCGGTCCCAGATCTGTTGTCTCCTTCTATAGCCCGGTCCCAGATCTGTTGTCTCCTTCTATAGCCTGGTCCCAGATCTGTTGTCTCCTTCTATAGCCCGGTCCCAGATCTGTTGTCTCCTTCTTTAGCCTAGTCCCAGATCTGTTGTCTCCTTCTATAGCCCGGTCCCAGATCTGTTGTCTCCTTCTATAGCCCGGTCCCAGATCTGTTGTCTCCTTCTATAGCCTGGTCCCAGATCTGTTGTCTCCTTCTATAGCCTGGTCCCAGATCTGTTGTCTCCTTCTATAGCCCGGTCCCAGATCTGTTTGTGCTCTTACCAACTCCATTGCTGTCATTGTCAAACCAAATATTTTGGCATGACACTTCCATAAGGAGTTGGTAAGAGAGCAGAAACAGGCTAGTACCCAGGCTACCAAAACCCCTCCTTAACCCTCTGTCCCCTAGACCCAGATCATGTTCACTAAGGACTGCCAGGAAAGCTTCAGCAGTGAGAGGCAGTTGGAGAGCATGGTGGTGGTGAAGCAGCAGGTGATCCACAATGTGGAGGAGCTGGCTGACCTTGTGTCCGAGCCCCTGCCCTGTCACCAGCAAGCCACCCTAGAGGCCCTGCTCACAATCCTGGTTCACTGTAGAGACATCCTCAGCCATCTCCTCCAGAACCGCATCACCAGTGTCGACGACTTCGAGTGGACAAGGTCACAGCTTTGATCATAGTTGCTACTGCTAGTATAGATTTTTCTTGAAATACCTGGCCTTATATAGATTAGTTCCAGATCTTTTTGTGCTGTCTACGATCAGAATAACTCCTATTTTTAGGCCAAATATATCTAGGATCAGGCTAGGACTTCTGAGCATGTTTTGTCAAATTTTCTGAGTTTGAGATGATTGTTGATCACTTAGGTAACCTTCAGAGCTGCACAAGACTTACCTAAATGAACAACTTAATTTTGGCTAGTAAGCCAACCAAAACAGATGTCCAGATGCAACATTTGTACTTTTTATATATATTTTTTGTCATTGGTTCTGTTGGTTTCAGGCAGCTTCAATATGTCTGGTATGACAGCTCCTCTCTGTGTTACGTGGTCCATGCCCAGGCTTCCTTCATGTATGGCTATGAGTACCTGGGCTGTTCTCCTCGACTGGTCATCACGCCGCTCACTGACCGATGCTGGCTGACCCTGACCGGGGCCTTGAGCCTCCATCTGGGGGGCGCGCCCGCCGGACCCTCTGGAACAGGCAAGACAGAGACGGTCAAGGACCTGGCCAAGGTAAGGACCTGGCCAAGGTAAGGACCTGGCCATGGTAAGGACCTGGCCAAGGTAAGGACCTGTCACTGAAGTTAGGAGAAAAACCTGTGAAGTATTTAGTAAGTTAGTCGGTGTGTGGACCTGAAAATGCCAGCAGTAGAAAAAGAGAATGTCCACACTCTTGGGAAACCACTGTCACTGATATCCTTGTAGCTCTGTATTTAAGCTGATACTGTATTTACAGGAAGTAAAACCATGTTGATGTTTTCCTTTGCAGGCGCTTGGAAAGTTCTGTTTAGTCCTGAACTGCTCTGACAGTCTAGACTATAAGGTAGTCATGGACATTTCTATTCTCATTATAACTTTATAGCTATTGTACTTTTGATGCATTGAAATATGTTTGTTCAAGCTCATTGCGTCAGTTGTAGAAACTGAAGAAGTGGAGTAGAAGTATGTTTACATTTTACTGTATACTGTGAGTTAATGTTGTCTCTCTCTGTGACATTCCCTTACCAGATGATGGGGAAGCTGTTCTCTGGCATGGTGCAGTCTGGTTCCTGGTGTTGTTTTGATGAGTTTAACCGTATCAACGTAGAGGTGTTGTCAGTCATCGCTGCTCAGCTTCAGTCTATTAAGGCTGCCATGCATGGCCACAGTTTACGGTATGCCTCTGGAACTTACCGTATTCTTTTGACTGATTTGTATTTTACATTTTATATTGGTTTAACTGAACAGGTGAATAGTTTAGGTTAATTCGTCAAATGTATTGGATATTTACTGTATTTACCAAAGGTTTATGTTCGAGGGAAGAGATATCCGACTGAACGCCTCATGTGGATTCTTCATCACCATGAATCCAGGGTAACGTGATATGTCATGTTTAAGTTCATACTCTTTTAATAACCTTTTATAAGTGTTAATAACCTGTCATCAAGGCAAAGGGTGGCTACTACTTCTCAAATATAAAATATATTGTGATTTGTTCAACACTTTTTTGGTTACTATATGATTCCATATGTGTCATTTCATAGTTTTGATGTCTTCACTATTATTCTACAATGTAGAAAATAGTAAAAATAAAGAAAATCCCTTGAATGAGTAGGTGTGTCCCAAACTTTTGACTGGTACTGAATATACATACACACATACATACATACACATATAAATACATACAGATACACATACATACATATCAATACATATACATAAATATATATATATGCATCTTTAAAAAGTATATATATTTTCTTTATTACCCTCCAACCCTACCACCCCTAACCCAATTGGAGCAAACTAGTCAACAACAATGCTTAGGCCTGTATTTCCAGTTCATACATACTATGTACATTTTATGTACACAGTCTATTTTACAATAGTTCTATTTTGTTTGCTTTTACTCCTGTCTTTCCTCTACCCTCAACCATCTATTTCTTATGTCCATCCGGCTTGATTTCTATTTGCCATGTCTTTCAAGTTGACCTCTCTCTTTCAGTTGCAAAGGTCGAGTGGATCTCCCTGACAACCTAAAGTCCCTGTTCCGGCCTGTCTCTATGATGGTACCTGACTTTGACCTGATTGCTGAGATCATGTTGTTCTCTGAGGGCTTCAAATCAGCCAAATCACTGTCCAGGAAGATCGTCAACCTCTACCAGCTCGCCAGCAAGCAGCTGTCTCAGCAGGTTGGACTTACATAGACTCTTAGAAAAAAAGGTGATATCTAGAACCTTAAAGGGTTCTTCGGCTGTCCCCATAGGAGAACGCGTTGAATAACTCTTTTTGTTTGCAGGTAGAACCCTTTTGGTTCCATGAAGAACCCTTTCTACAGAGGTTCTACCTGGAACCAAAAAAACTTTCTCCTACAGGGACAGTCGAAGAACACTTTTGGAACCATTTTTTCTAAGAATAACATTACAAACATTTCAGTTAAAACAGTTGAAAATGTCAGTTAAAACAGTTGAAAATGTCAGTTAAAACAGTTGAAAATGTCAGTTAAAACAGTTGAAAATGTCAGTTAAAACAGTTGAACATTTCAGTTAAAACAGTTGAAAATGTCAGTTAAAACAGTTGAACATTTCAGTTAAAACAGTTGAACATGTCAGTTAAAACAGTTGAAAATGTCAGTTAAAACAGTTGAACATTTCAGTTGAAAATGTCAGTTAAAACAGTTGAAAATGTCAGTTAAAACAGTTGAAAATGTCAGTTAAAACAGTTGAACATGTCAGTTAAAACAGTTGAACATGTCAGTTAAAACAGTTGAAAATGTCAGTTAAAACAGTTGAAAATGTCAGTTAAAACAGTTGAAAATGTCAGTTAAAACAGTTGAAAATGTCAGTTAAAACAGTTGAACATTTCAGTTAAAACAGTTGAAAATGTCAGTTAAAACAGTTGAAAATGTCAGTTAAAACAGTTGAAAATGTCAGTTAAAACAGTTGAACATGTCAGTTAAAACAGTTGAACATTTCAGTTAAAACAGTTGAAAATGTCAGTTAAAACAGTTGAACATTTCAGTTAAAACAGTTGAAAATGTCAGTTAAAACAGTTGAACATGTCAGTTAAAACAGTTGAACATGTCAGTTAAAACAGTTGAACATGTCAGTTAAAACAGTTGAACATTTCAGTTAAAACAGTTGAAAATGTCAGTTAAAACAGTTGAAAATGTCAGTTAAAACAGTTGAACATGTCAGTTAAAACAGTTGAACATTTCAGTTAAAACAGTTGAACATGTCAGTTAAAACAGTTGAAAATGTCAGTTAAAACAGTTGAAAATGTCAGTTAAAACAGTTGAACATTTCAGTTAAAACAGTTGAAAATGTCAGTTAAAACAGTTGAAAATGTCAGTTAAAACAGTTGAAAATGTCAGTTAAAACAGTTGAACATTTCAGTTAAAACAGTTGAAAATGTCAGTTAAAACAGTTGAACATTTCAGTTAAAACAGTTGAAAATGTCAGTTAAAACAGTTGAAAATGTCAGTTAAAACAGTTGAAAATGTCAGTTAAAACAGTTGAACATTTCAGTTAAATATCAAATACATACGGTAACTGTTCATGTTAATGTTTAGAACTATGTTCATAGCTTTGACATTCTGAAAACTTTTGTTTTGCTTTTTTGTTTTGTGTCTTTGTGTTTTTTTCCAACTTCCTTTCGTGGTTCTACTGTAATCTAGGACCATTATGATTTTGGAATGAGAGCCATAAAGTCAGTGCTAGTTCTCGCTGGTCAGAAGAGAAGATTTGCAGCGCTGTCGTAAGTATTAAAGAAACAAGAATCCTCTGCATTCTTCAGGCCAAAAGGCATTCCCTTGAATTGGTACAATCAAAAGGCTGTGTCACTGGTCACTACCGTCTTCTCTTTGCTTCTCTCATTCATCTCAACTTGCCAGAGTTGTTGTAGTAAAAACATTGTGAGTAAATACTGTGTGATATTCCAGGTGTGGCCTGACACCAGAGGACGAATGCTGCGTTCTGATCTGTGCTTTACAAAACTCTAACTTACCCAAGCTGGTTCCTGAGGACGTTCCTCTGTTTAAAAGCATCATGGAGGATCTCTTCCCTGGCGTCGTCAATCCCAAAACTATCCATCCTCAACTAGAGGTAATTCCTTGCCACGTGTACTCACACAGTCCGGTGTAGTCTGTGCTTGTTCTGGTAAAGTAAATGGAACTTGGTTAGATCACTTGGCTACATGTTTTTTTGGTTGTTGTGGTAAAAATGTATGTCATATGCTTGCATCTTCTCTAGATCGCCATAGCTAAGGCTACAGAGATTCTTGGATTTCAACAATGGCCAAATCAAGCCGAGAAGGTTACACAGCTGTATAGCCAGATTTTGGTCAGTATTTGGTTTCTTAAACATCCCGGGTCCATACGAACCCTTGCTTAAACCTCAGATGGAACGAAAATGCTAGGTGTTAGCTTTTCCCATTGGAAAACATGTCAGAATTAGCTGCCTAGCTAACAAGAGTTACTTCTATTTCCCGGGAACAAATAACAAATCAACCAATGACTTCCGTTAAGAACTCTCATGAAAAACTGTTAAATCACGTCCAACTACTTCTACTTCTTTAGTTGGCTGAAGCAGTATTTGTTAATGGAAATAATCACGCTGGTCAGCTGGTGGTGTTAGCATAGTGGCTAAATGTAAAACGTTTTCCGATGGGAAAAGCTAACACCTAGCATTTTTTGTTCCAGAAGGTCTACACCTGAGGTTTAAGCAAGCGTTGTCCTGTTGTTTTTGTGATTAATTCAATTCACAATATCATTCAACTTCAATGTTGATGTTGCAGGCTCGAGGAGGGGTGATGTTGATTGGTCCTACCGGAGGAGGGAAGACAACAGTGAGACTCATCCTACAGCATGCTCTACACCTGCTGCCCTCTCTGTCTGAAGTCCACAGGAGGACCAACGTCTTTATGGAGGTACTACTACATCTCGTTAGACACTTCAGATCGTTTACTGAAAACATCTGTCACTTAATGTTTTTAAGTGTGTTTAAACATGCAGCTAAACTGGTGCAGATTTGATTCCTTTCAGATATGGAAGTGTTAGATAGTATGTTTGTGTGTGTTGTTTAAAGCTGCAATCTGTCATTTTTTGTGGCGACGCGACCAAATTCATTGATTATCTATTGCTTGTTTTGTCACACAAACTGAAATTAGCCAAACTATTAGAATTTTAGCAACCAGAAAATGGCGTTGTGATTTCTGCATATAGCACCTTTAAAATACGTTATGCCTTTATTGAATAGCCTGGTCCCAAATATATTTGTGCTGTCTTGCCAACTCCTGTAATTGATTGCTGTGCTTGTTTCATTCTTTCTCTTGACTTCCATTGGGTAGTTGGCACCGAGTTCAGAGGTCCACGTGGAAAGCTTCACCATCAACCCCAAGTGTGTGAGCTTTGGAGAGTTGTATGGTCAGGTAGACCCCAACACTCTGGAGTGGTCAGACGGCCTGTTCGCTTCTGCAGTCAGAACCTACGCTAAAGAACTCTTTGAACAAAACAACAAGACTTCCAAAGACAGCGAGAGCAGGAACACCTCTTCAGTCAGTGCTTATTACATTTACATTTGAGTAGTTTAGCAGATGCTCTTATCCAGACTAAACTACATTTCAGTCATTCAACTGAAGTAGTTAAAACAACGATCACATCCTTGCAAGTAAAATCTTTCTCAAAACAGCCGCCAGCTATAAAATCATTGATAGGAAGAGTTAAGCACCATTTTTTAAATTGCTATTCATTGTTTATGATCATTCATTCCAAGGATACTGTCATTTACGCTGGTAACGTTAGCCATACATGGGCTCTGTCTTCCCTTTCAGGATGTTTTGAGTGACTCCACTACACCCTTACCTTCCAGCAGTTATCAACGTATGTCTTAATGAACTCTGCTTGTGGTTATCTCACAGTATAGTATCACACAACTTTTGAGAAAGTTATCATTCACCAATATATATATTTTAATGTATCTCTTTATTATTTCTTAGATAACTTCATGGTTGACAACTGGCGTTGGATCATAATGGATGGCCCAGTGGATATCCTGTGGGTCGAGAACCTGAACACTGTGTTGGACGACAACAAGACGCTGTGCCTGGTGAACGGAGAGAGGATCAGCCTGCCAGATGGCATTAGGTTCCTGTTTGAAGTGGATACTCTCAGCCAGGCCACCCCCGCTACCATCAGCCGCTGTGCCATGGTCTACATGGTACTGTGTCAAGATGCATTATGTTCAACCAGACCTACTTTCCAGAACGGTTCCCTGGACTCAGATTAGTTCTCGTCCTGGAGAATCTCCGGTCCAAGATTAGGCCTAATGTGGGTCCCGGAAACTGGACCCCCATCTGTTATAGGTTTTCATCGAGTGTATTAAACTACAGTAGTTTATTATGCAAAGTTAGAATATTTGGGTTATATATTTTCTGTAATCGCCACTCCAGGATCCAGTTGACCTGGGCTGGAAGCCGTACGTGAGGCGCTGGCTGTCCCGGCTGCCCAGACAGCTGAGCAGAGAGGGAAGGAACCACATCCAGCAGCTCTTTGACAACAGCATCACCCAGGGGCTGAACTTTGTCAAGAAGCACCAGAAGCTGCTCAACTTCCAGATCCCGGAGATGTCCACAGTCATGACCGTCTGCAGCATCCTGGGGGCTCTCATTAACTTCATGCAGGGGAATGGTGGCCTGGGTAGGACAATCTTCTGTAAAGCTAAGCATCGTCTGTATTTCTTTTTCTTCTTCTTCTACTTCTACTACTTGTCTTTCTGTCTGTGTGGATGTTGTATTGTTTCCTATGTGGACTTTCATTAAGTTTGGTCCAAGCTTGATCAAATTTCCATTCTGTGGTGTCACAGGACTAAATCTTGAGACATTGTCAGAGGAAGACATTGGGAAGACCTCTGCAGACAATGAGTCCACAGGAAAAGGGTACGTGTAAATGAAATCTATTGCCGTTTGTAGTTACTATATTATCTTGGTTCAGCTTTAGTAAAGTTACTGTATATTTCCAATCTGTGACAGGGAGGATAACAAATGGTTTCTACAGAAAAACCCAGAAAAACTCACGATTCTTCTTGGGAAGCTGTTTGTCTTTTCATACGCCTGGGCAGTGGGAGGAGTCCTAAACCATGTAGATGACTACGATGAGTCCCCATCTGCTACTAAAGACAAAAGCTGTCACCTCGCCAATGTTGCACACGCATTCAAAAACCTGATCCACAAGTTGTTTGAAGGCGCACCTTGCGGTATGTGAATAGAATAATTAATCATGTCCAGGGACTGCAGAGGAAAATTTGCTATCTAGCTCAATCTGGTGCAATGACATGTTGTACATGGTCTCTGACAAATGAACAAATAAATAATGCTCTAGTGTCCATTATATTTTCTATTTTGTAGAACATCCCTCTTCATCAAACTTTATTTTGTCTCTGAATATTTCAGGTGTGTCTTTACCGGCGGGGAATCGTATGATCTTCAACTACTTTGTGGATCTACAGACAGGTGCCTTCGTTCCCTGGGATGAGTTGGTTCCTAGCACCGAGAGTCTTATACGCAAAGGTCTGCTCACACCTTTACCCTCTCTGGTGTGCAGCAAGCATCCATACATGCACTTTTACAATCGTACCATTCAAGAGTGCTAAGATGAGTTTCAAGTTTATTTTCCTTATGTAATTTCACTGGAAATCATACTCACCAGAGCTCTCACATTAAAACAACAGCATTAAAAACAGCAGTATTAAAACATACAGCATTAAAAGTTAGGGACTCACATTATACGTTCATTTCCTCAGGACTGAACACATCCTCAGGTTCTGAATCATTGCAGTTGGGAGGAGCCCTGGGAGAGTCTAACACAACAGATACCACCAGCTTTCTGAGATCAGGCCCCATCTGCAGCAATGATACTGTCCGCTACTCCTTTCTAATGAGCCTGCTGCTGCTCAACAAACAACCAGTACTTCTCACAGGTGATTCAGTCGAGATTTCACTCTGTATTATATAAGACTATAGGATCATTCTTTCCCCCAATTACATGCCTGTTGCTTACTATTCATGTTCTTGACAGAAAAAAATGGTTGTCTTTAACCAACTATTTTATCATTAAAAAGATAAGAGGTCTCATAATGAGGTTTGAATTGATTGGATTCTGGAGTTAATGAAGTTTGTTTTGACAATTAAGGGATTCTGGAATTAATGAGGTTTGAATGACTGTTAGGGGATTCTGGAGTTAATTAAGTTTGTTGTGACTATTAGGGTATTCTGGAGTTAATGAGGTTTGTTGTGACTATTAGGGTATTCTGGAATTAATGAGGTTTGTTGTGACTATTAGGGTATTCTGGAGTTAATGAAGTTTGTTGTGACTATTAGGGGATTCTGGAGTTAATGAAGTTTGTTGTGACTATTAGGGTATTCTGGAGTTAATGAGGTTTGTTGTGACTATTAGGGTATTCTGGAATTAATGAGGTTTGTTGTGACTATTAGGGTATTCTGGAGTTAATGAAGTTTGTTGTGACTATTAGGGGATTCTGGAGTTAATGAAGTTTGTTGTGACTATTAGGGTATTCTGGAGTTAATGAGGTTTGTTGTGACTATTAGGGTATTCTGGAGTTAATGAGGTTTGTTGTGACTATTAGGGTATTCTGGAATTAATGAGGTTTGTTTTGACTGTCAGGGGATTCTGGAGTTGGAAAAACCATTCTCATCCAAAGCATTCTAAAGAAACTACAGAGAGACGGAGGAGAAATGGTGAATCAAGGGACTATGCTGGGACGAGTGTTTCTACACAACCAATCCAAGACAGCCAGGTAAAGCTAACATAAAACACCATTCTCTTTTGTTGATCTTGTAAAAAGTACATTATGTTGAGAAAGACAGTGAGCTTCAGTATTATTGTGTAAGAAAGGCCCAGAGAGGCTGAGAGACTGATACGAACAAGCAACCTAATGTACTGCAACTTTTCTCCAGCCTGCTGGAGGATGTTAACCTGCTGACAGCTGTGTTTGGGGGAGATGCAGATAAGTCTACAGACGGTGATTCATTAAGTAAGGTTTAGTCAGGACTACCTAGTAGTCATCAGTAGTAGTGAGCTTAACTAGTGAGTAAAGTTAGTAGTCTGACTAAAAGCCAGATGTTCTCCTATTACCCTTCTCCTGAGAAAATGCTTTATTCTTTAATGTGAACAATTTATTGTTGCCATAATAATTAAAACCACAAAAAAAAAAATATTGATTGCCAACTTCTGAGAAAATGGTATTTTCAACCAAAGAGTATTTTCCAGGTGGCTTGTTAAGTAGCATGCCGTTTGGAGTGTTGCACAGGATGCGTAGTCCCAGCCATACCTCAGAATCCTCAGGAATCCTGACCTGTACCCTCCAGTGCACTGCTCGTACAACCACTGCCTACATACAGGCACACATGTTACAAAACCTCGTCAAGAAAGGCAAAAATAACCTTGGTGCACCCAAAAATAAGTCTGTGAGTAAAATGTCATTACATAAACACGTCTGATAATTAACATTTAAAGTTCTGGATGTTCAAAGTACTCTAATGGATTCAAAATACACTAAAGATGGATGCATAATCAGCTTTGATGTTCTATGTTTCTCTCCTCAGGTCTTGGTGTTTGTAGATGATTTGAACATGCCAACACTTGATAGTTATGGCGCCCAGCCTTCCATGGAGTTTATTCGCCAGTTCATCGAGCTCCAGGGAGTATTTGATGCCAAGACTCTCACCTGGAAGGTACAGTACAATAACCATGGTGTTATTAGAGTTCGTGTCTACCATTTCCCTGTGATGCGTGATGCAAATCATAGCTATGTAGAACAGAACCGGGAGGCTTATTTTCTTCCTCGTTTGACATCAGATGTGATGAATAGGCCTAGTCTCTATACAGAACCGTGTTCTTGTGGTTTCTATTAATTGTATGCTAGTATGTTAGCTCCAAGTCTCTATTTGTTTCTTTTCTTTTGTAATTTGACCCCCTTTTTCCCCCAATTTTGTGATACCCAATTGCGATCCAATCATATCTCATCGCTGCAGCTCCGCAACGGGCTCAGGAGAGGCGAAGGTCAAGTCATGCGTCCTCCGAAACAAGACCTGCCAAGCCGCGCTGCTTCTTAAAACCTCTCTAGGGTACGTGGGACGGTAGCGTCCCACCTCGTCAACAGCCAGTGAAACTGCAGGGAGCCCAATTCAAAACAACAGAAATCCCATAATTAAAATTCCTCAAACATACATGTTTTTTACACCACATTTTAAAGATACACTTGTTGTAAATCCAGCCACAGTGTCCGATTTCAAAAAGGCTTTACGACGAAAGCACACCAAACGATTATGTTAGGTCAGAGCCAAGTCACATAAAAACACAGCCATTTTTCCAGCCAAAGAGAGGAGTCACAAAAAGCAGAAATAGAGATCAAATTAATCACTAACCTTTCCATCTTTAAATAATGAGCTTCACCATAGCCTTGTGACTCTCAGATCAATTCAGTGTCTATAAATTAATTCTCTGAGAGGGCTTACATATTGGCAACTGAGATCCTTTATAGCAAAGACACACATGGCCAGACAGCATTGGCTATAAATTATCGTTCAGTTTGGTCTCCTAAACTAAGTTCTTATCTCGTTCTTGGTACCACTTAGAACCAAAAACATTACCTCATCCAATGGCATATATCAAATACACCCCCTCCTAGACAAGATCAGAAAAGACAGTGAGCCTCTTAGGTCATATACTAAATCAAGATAAGGGCAACCTCAGAGGGGACATGTAAATAGTTAGACACATTCCCATAAGAAGACAGGCCTGACCTCTCCCCTCTCTGGGGCCCAATGTGACTAAGCCCTGGCAGAGAAGGGATAACTGCAAACTGCAAACAGTATTATCCAAAAGAAGACATTCTAATGACAAATATCTCACATAAGCATTATTATATAAATACAACATCTTATTTATCAATGTTACCTAACTAATTTTGATTCTGCTACTACACGCGTTATGTTCAGTAGTTCTAAAACATCTGGTGATTTTGCAGAGAGCCACATCAATTTACAGAAATACTCATAATAAACATTGCTAAAAGATACAAGTGTAATACATGGAATTCTAGATCCAGTTGTCCTTAATGCAACCGCTGTGTCAGATTTCAATTTTTTTTAAAGGAAAAAGCAAACCATGCAATAATCTGAGTACGGCGCTCAGACGACAAATCAAGCCAAATTGATATCCGCCATGTTGGAGTCAACAGAAGTCAGAAATATCATTATAAATATTCACTTACCTTTGATGATCTTCATCAGAATGCACTCCCAGGAATCCCAGTTCCACGATAAATGTTTGTTTTGTTCGATAATGTCCATCATTTATGTCCAAATAGCTCCTTTTGTTAGCGCATTCAGTACACAATCCAAACTCACGACGCTCGCTCACTAGCAGCAGACGAAAAGTCAAAAAGTTCCGTTATAGTCCGTAGAAACATGTCAAAGAATGTATAGAATCAATCTTGAGGATGTTTTTAGCATAAATCTTCAATAATGTTCCAACCGGAGAATTCCTTTGTCTGTAGAAAAGCAATGGAACGCAAGATAACTTTCACGTGACCGCTCATGGTCAGCTCGTGGCTCCTGGCAGACCTCTGACTCATTCCCCTCTCATTCGCCCCCACTTCACAGTAGAAGCCTCAAACAAGGTTCTAAAGACTGTTGACATCTAGTGGAAGCCCTGGGAAGTGCAATATGACCCCATAGACACTTAAAAAACTACAAACCTCAGATTTCCCACTTCCTGGTTGGATTTTTTCTCAGGTTTTTGCCAGCCATATGAGTTCTGTTATACTCACAGACACCATTCAAACAGTTTTAGAAACTTCAGAGTGTTTTCTATCCAAATCGACTAATTATATGCATATTCTAGATTTTATGGCTGAGTAGCAGGCAGTTTAATTTGGGCACGCTTTTCATCCAAAATTCCCAATGCTGCCCCCTACATCTACTCGCTTAACCTGGAAGCCAGCCACACTCTAGTATTGGAGGAAACACTGACGACTGAAGTCAACTGATGACTGAAGTCAGCCTGCAGGCACCTGGCCCGTCACAAGGAGTCGCTAGAGTGCGATGAGCCAAGAAAAGCCCCCCGGCCAAACCTTCCCCTAACCCGAATGACGCTGGGCCAATTGTGTACCGCCCTATGGGACTCCCACTCACGGCCGGCTTTGACACAGCCTCGGATCAAACCCCAGGCTGTAGTGAAACCTCAACACTGCTATGCAGTGCCTTAGACCGCTGCGCCACTCGAAAGGCTCCAGATCTATCTTATTAATGAATATATACTGTAACAATGATGTTTCAATATCTGTATCTGCAGGGCATCCAGGATGTGACTCTGTGTGCAGCCTGTGCCCCTCCGGGTGGGGGCCGTCAGAACCTCAGCCCCCGTCTGCTAAGACACTTCTCTGTCCTGCTGCTGCCACACCCCTCTAGCAACACCATGCAACACATCTTCCAGGTCATTGCCCCTCAGTCTTTAGTTGATTAGCTGCAGCACATCCTATACTAA
Source organism: Oncorhynchus mykiss (assembly GCF_013265735.2). Lineage (NCBI taxonomy): Eukaryota > Metazoa > Chordata > Actinopteri > Salmoniformes > Salmonidae > Oncorhynchus > Oncorhynchus mykiss. The sequence continues at coordinate 37,196,573 of NC_048589.1, forward strand.
GCCTACTGTATGTGTAAGTGCCAGCTGTGTCGCTATGTAATATCAAATTAGGGGAAGTACCTGAAATGCTTTCTGTCTGGTATATCAACCAGGTCCAACTCGGGAAGTTCTTTGGTATCAGAGATTTCTCCAAGGAGGTGCGTAAATGCAGAGAGGCCTTGGTGTCTGCCTCCATCACTGTCTACAATGAGATGTGTCAACGTATGATGCCCACTCCAGCCAAATACCACTACACATTTAACCTCCGAGACCTGTCCAAGGTAAGACACACACATTCTCATTGGTTTCTCTTCTTCCACTGTCTTTTACTATTGTGTGTGTTTAAGATCGTCTACAATACAGTCAGACTGCACAGAATCACTGATCTACAAGTCACCTTGCACTGCACCTAACTACTCATTATGTGATCAACATGAGTGATTCTGCACCTCGCCTTACTCAAACTGATCCCCTTAAACACTGTGATTAGCTTAGGTATAGAGAGAGGCGCTTGACTATTGATATGCAATGGTATTCTCTCTATAGCTGGTCCAGGGCCTGTTGCAGACCAGCGACTCTCATCTGAACTCATTGGTAATCTCTCTATAGGTGGTCCAGGGCCTGATGCAGGCCAGCGACTCTGAGCTAAACTCAGAGGAGGCTGCAGCCTACCTGTTTTCCCACGAGACCTCCAGAGTGTTCCACGACCGCCTCGTCAACGAGCAGGACAGAGAACTGTTCTTTCAGATACTGTCCAACGAGTTGCACAGTTACTTCAAGGTACTGGTAGCCAACGTGTCAAGAGAGGTCTCACGTGTACACAGTAACTCAACTGCTGAAATGTGTACTCTAGACGCACTTCAGGCCATTCAGAATGAGTTCTCATTTATTCTAATGTAATCCATTTATGCCAAGCTTATGCACATGTTGATTCCTGTGTTGAATTTATAAAAGGTTTTATTTGGGGACATTTTGCAGACGGTCTTTCACAGAGCGACTTAAAGTTAGTGCATTCATCTTCAGATAGCTAGGTGAGACAACCAAATTCATATTTGTTGAAAATAGGTAAACGTGCCTCCCGAATGGCACTGTAGTCTTAAGGCACTGCATCGCAGTGCTTGAGGCGTCACTACAGACCCGGGTTCGATCACAGGCTATGTAGCAGCCGGTTGCGACTGGGAGACCCATGATGCAGCGCACAATTGGCACAGCCTCGTCCGGGTTAGGGGAGGGTTTGGCCGGCTGGGATGTTCTTGTCCCATTGTGCTCTAGCGACTCCTTGTGGCACGGCCGGGCGCATGCACGTTGACTTTGGTCACCAGTTGTACCGTGTTCCCTCCGACACATACGGTGCGGCTGGCTTCTGGGTTAAGCGAGCAGTGTGTCAAGAAGCAGTGTGGCTTGGCAGGGTTGTGTTTCGGAGGACACATGGCTCTCGACCTTTGCCTTTCCCAAGTCCGTAGGGGAGTTGCAGCGATGGGACAAGACTGTAACTATGCCTGTCTGCCTGCTTTATATAGCAAGCCACAGTCACGTGACTCACTGTCTGTAGGAGCGAACCATGAACAGGGTAGTGTACCTAATAAACTGGCCACTGGACACAGTGTAAAATGACTTTCCAGTTACTTTTTCTTGTTCGTGCATGACTGTTAAGGTGTCCTGGCCACCAGAGGAGCTGATGAGAGAACCCATAGCATTCGGAGACTTCCTGGATGTGAGCATCCCAACTGCTTCTAGGATCTATAAGCACCTGCCAGAGTTGAAGAAGATCCAGGCTGTACTGGAGGAGTGTCACGCTAGTCATGGAAGGAAAGCCTCTCAGGTACAGTTCACTTTAGCCACACTGACTCACCCACAATAGCATCTGCTAAACACGTGTATGTTACCAATATAATTTGATTTGATTTGACTATTTCTTTACAGTACAGTAAGCTACCAATGTGCAATCTTGATAAGATTAATATCTGCATTATAATAACACATTTATTTTGTAAATCTAGTGTGTGTGTGTGTGTGTGTGTGTGTGTGTGTGTGTGTGTGTGTGTGTGTGTGTGTGTGTGTGTGTGTGTGTGTGTGTGTGTGTGTGTGTGTAGTTCCCCATGGTGTTTTTCAGGGAGGCAGTGGAACACATCACTAGAGCCGCCCGGGTTTTCAGATTGAAGGGAGCACACATGATGCTGGTACCTGTCCTGGACACACCTTTTAGATCTCTGATGTCACTGAGACACTTTCCCTGTATGCTCTCTTTTAGAGTGTGGGCGGTAACTGTAACGGTCAATCAGAAATAACTGTAAACGGACCGTTTATCATTCTGCAGTACACCTGTCAGTCAACTGATCAAGACATCCTGTGGCAGCTGTAGGCCTAGTAATAACGTGTATTCGTTGTCATAGTGACAACACAGACCATTCGGGGATTCAGGGTGTGTTCATTGTCATAGTAACAACACAGACCATTCGCCGCTTCAGGTGTGTTCGCTCAATAATATGTTGTTCAGGTTCCCAATGGCTATTGCATCACTATTACACTTTCATGGCTCCTTCCTGCTATTTGATTGATTGATTCATTGATTGAATGATTGATCAATTGATTGATTACTGATAATGACTGACCACTTTATTCCCTCTGTGTAGATTGGACTGGATGGCACAGGGAAGGAGGAGTGTGTGACTCTGGCCTGTCATGTGTCTGGAAGCCATCTCTACAGGCTGTCTGTCTGCCGGAACTGCAGCTACTCAGACTTCAGAGATGACCTCAAGAGGGTGTTCAGACAGGCCGGGATCCAACGTAAAAACACTGTGCTGCTCATTACTGACTCAGACATTGTCAAGGTCCGTTTAAAGTGTGAAAGACAGTAGGAAGATTAGTTAGAGAAGATTAGTTGGTCCATATCTGTTACGTACTGTCGTTATCTAGCCTGGTCCATATCTGTTACGTACTGTCGTTATCTAGCCTGGTCCATATCTGTTACGTACTGTCGTTATCTAGCCTGGTCCATATCTGTTACGTACTGTCGTTATCTAGCCTGGTCCATATCTGTTACGTACTGTCGTTATCTAGCCTGGTCCATATCTGTTACGTACTGTCGTTATCTAGCCTGGTCCATATCTGTTACGTACTGTCGTTATCTAGCCTGGTCCATATCTGTTACGTACTGTCGTTATCTAGCCTGGTCCATATCTGTTACGTACTGTCGTTATCTAGCCTGGTCCATATCTGTTACGTACTGTCGTTATCTAGCCTGGTCCATATCTGTTACGTACTGTCGTTATCTAGCCTGGTCCATATCTGTTACGTACTGTCGTTATCTAGCCTGGTCCATATCTGTTACGTACTGTCGTTATCTAGCCTGGTCCATATCTGTTACGTACTGTCGTTATCTAGCCTGGTCCATATCTGTTACGTACTGTCGTTATCTAGCCTGGTCCATATCTGTTACGTACTGTCGTTATCTAGCCTGGTCCATATCTGTTACGTACTGTCGTTATCTAGCCTGGTCCATATCTGTTACGTACTGTCGTTATCTAGCCTGGTCCATATCTGTTACGTACTGTCGTTATCTAGCCTGGTTCATATCTGTTACGTACTGTCGTTATCTAGCCTGGTCCATATCTGTTACGTACTGTCGTTATCTAGCCTGGTCCATATCTGTTACGTACTGTCGTTATCTAGCCTGGTCCATATCTGTTACATACTGTCGTTATCTAGCCTGGTTCAGATGTTACGTACTGTCGTTATCTAGCCTGGTTCATATCTGTTACGTACTGTTGTTAGCTAGCCTGGTTCAGATGTTACGTACTATCATTAGCTAGCCTGGTTCAGATGTTACGTACTATCGTTATCTAGCCTGGTCCAGATGTTACGTACTATCATTAGGTAGCCTGGTTCAGATGTTACGTACTATCGTTAGCTAGCCTGGTTCAGATGTTACGTACTATCGTTAGCTAGCCTGGTTCAGATGTTACGTACTATCGTTAGCTAGCCTGGTTCAAATGTTACGTACTATCATTAGCTAGCCTGGTTCAGATGTTACGTACTATCGTTAGCTAGCCTGGTTCAGATGTTACGTACTATCGTTAGCTAGCCTGGTTCAAATGTTACGTACTATCATTAGCTAGCCTGGTTCAGATGTTACGTACTATCGTTAGCTAGCCTGGTTCAGATGTTACGCACTATCGTTAGCTAGCCTGGTTCAGATGTTACGTACTATTATTAGCTAGCCTGGTTCAGATGTTACGTACTATCATTAGTTAGCCTGGTTCAGATGTTACGTACTATCATTAGGTAGCCTGGTTCAGATGTTACCTACTATCATTAGCTAGCCTGGTTCAGATGTTACGTACTATCATTAGCTAGCCTGGTTCAGATGTTACCTACTATCGTTAGCTAGCCTGGTTCTGATGTTACGTACTGTCATTAGGTAGCCTGGTTCAGATGTTACGTACTATCGTTAGCTAGCCTGGTTCAGATGTTACGTACTATCATTTGCTAGCCTGGTTCAGATGTTACGTACTATCATTAGCTAGCCTGGTTCAGATGTTACGTACTATCATTAGGTAGCCTGGTCCATATCTGTTACGTACTGTCGTTATCTAGCCTGGTTCAGATGTTACGTACTGTCGTTATCTAGCCTGGTTCATATCTGTTACGTACTGTTGTTAGCTAGCCTGGTTCAGATGTTACGTACTATCATTAGCTAGCCTGGTTCAGATGTTACGTACTATCATTAGCTAGCCTGGTTCAGATGTTACGTACTATCATTATCTAGCCTGGTTCAGATGTTACGTACTATCATTAGGTAGCCTGGTTCAGATGTTACGTACTATCGTTAGCTAGCCTGGTTCAGATGTTACGTACTATCGTTAGCTAGCCTGGTTCAGATGTTACGTACTATCGTTAGCTAGCCTGGTTCAGATGTTACGTACTATCGTTAGCTAGCCTGGTTCAAATGTTACGTACTATCATTAGGTAGCCTGGTTCAGATGTTACGTACTATCGTTAGCTAGCCTGGTTCAGATGTTACGTACTATCGTTAGCTAGCCTGGTTCAGATGTTACGTACTATCGTTAGCTAGCCTGGTTCAGATGTTACGTACTATCATTAGCTAGCCTGGTTCAGATGTTACGTACTATCGTTAGCTAGCCTGGTTCAGATGTTACGTACTATCGTTAGCTAGCCTGGTTCAGATGTTACGTACTATTATTAGGTAGCCTGGTTCAGATGTTACGTACTATCGTTAGCTAGCCTGGTTCAGATGTTACGTACTATCATTAGCTAGCCTGGTTCAGATGTTACGTACTATCGTTAGCTAGCCTGGTTCAGATGTTACGTACTATCATTAGCTAGCCTGGTTCAGATGTTACGTACTATCATTAGCTAGCCTGGTTCAGATGTTACCTACTATCGTTAGCTAGCCTGGTTCAGATGTTACGTACTATCGTTAGCTAGCCTGGTTCAGATGTTACGTACTATCGTTAGCTAGCCTGGTTCAGATGTTACGTACTATCATTAGCTAGCCTGGTTCAGATGTTACGTACTATCGTTAGCTAGCCTGGTCCCTAGATCGGTATCGTTAGTAAAAGTAGTCCATTCTATTGATCACCTGTGACATCTTCTCTGTGTTTTGTTCAAAGGAGTCAGTCCTTGAGGATCTGAACTGCATTCTGAAATATGGTGATGTCCCTGGCCTGTTTGACAACGATGAGATTGATTCAATCACTGTGGATCTCAAGTCAACCATGGAGAGCTCTATTGGTGAAAATAGAGAGGAGATGTACTCTTATTTCATAGAGGTACAGTACGGTATAATATTCACTCTAGATTTGTTGATTTATGCCATGGTTTGAGAAGAAGCATTGAACTTCTTCTTCTTCTTTAGCAAGTTCATCAGAGACTACACATCGTCCTGGCCCTGAGCCCTGCTGGGATGCGTCTGAGACAGTACTGTTGGGCCCACCCGGCCCTGCTCTCCTGTTGTAACATAGACTGGTACAGTGAGTGGTCTAAAGATGCTCTGCTGCAGGTAGCCAACAGCACCTACATCAACTCTGACCACTTTGACTGGCTCGGACAGGTACAGTAGTTCCCCATTCACCAGATAATGACAAGCGCTATTTGTATGTGCACTACAATTCAACTTCTTTCTGCAAATGTGTACATGAAATAAACCAAAAACAAAATAAGGTTAATTGTACATATTGAATGAGGATTATGTCCAGAATCTGGAACCCCAGTTGTTTACCTTTCAGGTCCTGCAGAACAAGGTAGCCAGAGTGTGTGTGGATATCCACCAGAGCTCAACCCAGATGGCTGCTCAGTATCTGCAGGAGATGAGAAGGCCCTACTACATAGTCCCCAGCACTTTCATCGAGTACATAGACACCTTCACCAAGATGTGTCGTTCAGAGGGGTCTAAGCTCCATAATGTCAGGTTAAGGCTGGAGGTTGATCTATTGATTGACTGAGTTGTTGGTTGTGACTATTATTTTCTTGGAAATGATGTTTGCTGAGTGGAGAGTAATATTAAAAGGACTGTATATTGTCTGTTTTTTCCCACAGAGATCGTTTTAGTAACGGACTCTCTATATTATCTGAAGCAACATCTCTAGTCACTGTCATGCAAGATGAACTTCTAGCTCTAGGCCCACAGATAGAGGAGAAGTCAAAGGTAAATAAGAGGATTCAATATCAAGATAGGGTGTTCAGATTTTGAGAGAAAGAGAGAGTGTGACTAATTGATTGTGTGTGTGTGACTGACTGATTGTGTGTGTGTGTGTGTGACTGACTGATTGTGTGTGTGACTGACTGACTGATTGTGTGTGTGACTGACTGTGTGTGTGTGACTGACTGGCTAATTGTGTGTGTGACTGACTGATTGTGTGTGTGTGACTGACTGATTGTGTGTGTGTGTGTGAGACTGACTGATTGTGTGTGTGTGTGACTGACTGATTGTGTGTGTGACTGACTGATTGTGTGTGTGTGACTGACTTATTGTGTGTGTGTGTGACTGACTGATTGTGTGTGTGACTGACTGATTGTGTGTGTGTGACTGACTGTGTTTGTGTGACTGACTGACTGTGTTTGTGTGTGTGACTGACTGACCTATTGTGTGTGTGTGACTGACTGATTGTATGTGTGTGTGACTGACTGACTGATTGTGTGTGTGACTGACTGACTGACTGATTGTATGTGTGTGACTGACTGATTGTATGTGTGTGACTGACTGACTTATTGTGTGTGTGACTGACTGATTGTGTGTGACTGACTGATTTATTGTGTATGTGACTGACTGATTGTATGTGTGTGTGTGACTGACTGATTGTGTGTGTGTGTGACTGACTGATTGTGTGTGTGACTGACTGACTGACTGATTGTATGTGTGACTGACTGACTGACTGATTGTGTGTGACTGACTGATTGTATGTGTGTGACTGACTTATTGTGTGTGTGACTGACTGATTGTGTGTGTGTGACTGACTGACTGATTGTGTGTGTGTGTGTGTGACTGACTGATTGTGTGTGTGACTGACTGACTGACTGATTGTGTGTGTGACTGACTGATTGTGTGTGTGTGTGTGACTGACTGATTGTGTGTGTGTGTGACTGACTGATTGTGTGTGTGACTGACTGACTGACTGATTGTGTGTGTGTGTGACTGACTGACTGATTGTATGTGTGACTGACTGACTTATTGTGTGTGTGACTGACTGACTGATTGTGTGTGTGTGTGTGTGTGTGTGTGTGTGTGTGACTGACTGATTGTGTGTGTGTGTGACTGACTGATTGTGTGTGTGACTGACTGACTGATTGTGTGTGTGACTGACTGATTGTGTGTGTGACTGACTGACTGATTGTGTGTGTGACTGACTGATTGTGTGTGTGTGACTGACTGCCTGATTGTGTGTGTGATTGACTGACTGATTGTGTGTGTGTGACTGACTGATTGTGTGACTGACTGACTAATTGTGTGTGTGGGACTGACTGACTGACTGATTGTGTGTGTGTGACTGACTGATTGTGTTTGTGTGACTGACTGACTGTGTGTGTGTGTGACTGACTGACTGACTGACTGTGTGTGTGTGTGTGTGTGTGTGTGTGTGTGTGTGTCTGACTGACTGATTGTGTGTGTGTGACTGACTTATTGTGTGTGTGACTGACTGACTGATTGTGTGTGACTGACTGATTGTGTGTGTGACTGACTGACTGACTGATTGTGTGTGTGTGTGTGACTGACTGACTGACTGACTGATTGTGTGTGTGTGACTGACTGACTGACTGTGTTTGTGTTTGACTGACTGACTGATTGTGTGTGTGTGTGTGTGTGTGTGTGTGTGACTGACTGACTGACTGACTGACTGACTGATTGTATGTGTGTGTGTGTGACTGACTGATTGTGTGTGTGTGTGACTGACTGATTGTGTGTGTGACTGACTGACTGACTGATTGTATGTGTGACTGACTGACTGACTGATTGTGTGTGACTGACTGATTGTATGTGTGTGACTGACTGACTTATTGTGTGTGTGACTGACTGATTGTGTGTGACTGACTGATTGTGTGTGTGTGGGTGACTGACTGACTGATTGTATGTGTGACTGACTGACTTATTGTGTGTGTGACTGACTGATTGTGTGTGTGTGACTGACTGACTGATTGTGTGTGTGTGTGTGTGACTGACTGATTGTGTGTGTGACTGACTGACTGACTGATTGTGTGTGTGACTGACTGATTGTGTGTGTGTGACTGACTGACTGATTGTATGTGTGACTGACTGATTGTGTGTGTGTGTGTGTGTGTGACTGACTGATTGTGTGTGTGTGTGACTGACTGATTGTGTGTGTGACTGACTGACTGACTGATTGTGTTTGTGTGTGACTGACTGACTGATTGTATGTGTGACTGACTGACTTATTGTGTGTGTGACTGACTGACTGATTGTGTGTGTGTGTGTGTGTGTGTGTGTGTGTGACTGACTGATTGTGTGTGTGTGTGACTGACTGATTGTGTGTGTGACTGACTGACTGATTGTGTGTGTGACTGACTGATTGTGTGTGTGACTGACTGACTGATTGTGTGTGTGACTGACTGATTGTGTGTGTGTGACTGACTGCCTGATTGTGTGTGTGATTGACTGACTGATTGTGTGTGTGTGACTGACTGATTGTGTGACTGACTGACTAATTGTGTGTGTGGGACTGACTGACTGACTGATTGTGTGTGTGTGACTGACTGATTGTGTTTGTGTGACTGACTGACTGTGTGTGTGTGACTGACTGACTGCCTGACTGATTGTGTGTGTGTGACTGACTGACTGACTGATTTTGTGTGACTGACTGACTGTGTGTGTGTGTGTGTGTGTGTGTGTGTGTCTGACTGACTGATTGTGTGTGTGTGACTGACTTATTGTGTGTGTGACTGACTGACTGATTGTGTGTGACTGACTGATTGTGTGTGTGACTGACTGACTGACTGATTGTGTGTGTGTGTGTGACTGACTGACTGACTGACTGATTGTGTGTGTGTGACTGACTGACTGACTGTGTTTGTGTTTGACTGACTGACTGATTGTGTGTGTGTGTGTGTGTGTGACTGACTGACTGACTGACTGACTGATTGTGTGTGTGTGTGTGTGATTGACTGATTGTGTGTGTGTGACTGACTGACTGACTGATTGTGTGTGTGTGTGTGTGTGTGTGTGTGTGTGTGTGTGTGTGTGTGTGTGTGTGTGTGTGTGTGTGTGTGTGTGTGTGTGTGTGTGTGTGTGTGTGACTGACTGTGTGTGACTGACTGTGTTTTGGACAGGAAATAGAGATATTGATGGGTAAACTGAAAGAGGATTCTCAAGCTGTGGAACAAGTCCGAGCCATCGTCAAAATCGAAGAAGACATGATGGTGCAAGAAACACGGATCGTTCATGAATATGCAGAGGTGAGGTGAACATCAATGTGAACATCAATATGAATATGGTGAGATGAACATCAATATGAATATGGTGAGGTGAACATCAATATGAATATGCAGAGGTGAGGTGAACATCAATATGAATATGGTGAGGTGAACATCAATATGAATATGGTGAGATGAACATCAATATGAATATGGTGAGATGAACATCAATATGAATATGGTGAGGTGAACATCAATATGAATATGCAGAGGTGAGGTGAACATCAATGTGAACATCAATATGAATATGGTGAGATGAACATCAATATGAATATGGTGAGGTGAACATCAATATGAATATGGTGAGATGAACATCAATATGAATATGGTGAGGTGAACATCAATATGAATATGGTGAGATGAACATCAATATGAATATGGTGAGGTGAATTTAAATATGCAGAGGTGCGGAGACCATCAATATGAATATGGTGAGATGAACATCAATATGAATATGGTGAGGTGAATTTAAATATGCAGAGGTGCGGAGACCATCAATATGAATATGGTGAGATGAACATCAATATGAATATGGTGAGATTAATTTAAATATGCAGAGGTGCGGAGACCATCAATATGAATATGCAGAGGTGAATTTAAATATGCAGAGGCGAGGAGAACATCAATATGTTTTCATGAGAGTGCTACATACACCCACACTCACCCTTTGATAAATGTGTTCTCTGTTGACTGTGAGTAACATTTTGTTTATGTAAATCATTTGTTCCCATTGTGTGTTGTAAAACTGTAGGATGCCACGGCAGATTTGAATAAAGTTTTGCCACTGCTGGAGAAAGCAGTTTCAGCTTTAGATGCTCTGCAAAAGAGCGACATTTCAGAGATAAGGCAAGTGAATAAAATCATGCTTAATTATTCACCTAAGCATGCCTTTTCCTTTCATAAACACTTGGGGGGGTTACAATATTGTTGTCAAATTTACCTGATCGAAAAAAAATTCCAAGTAGAACTAATGTTTTGAGGCAACGAATCAATATGACACACTGTCGATATGTAATAGTGAATTCATTCTGAATTGAATGTATTGATCTCCTGTTCATTATTTGGCTCCAGAGTATACACCAAGCCTCCAGAACTGGTCCTGACAGTGATGCATGCAGTCTGCATCCTGCTACAGCAGAGGCCTGACTGGACTACAGCTAAACAGCTGCTAGGAGACCCTGGCTTCCTCAAGAGACTGGTCACCCTGGACAAAGACAGCCTGCCAGAGAAGGTACAGTATTTAGGCCCCAATCATACCTTGAGATGTGCTTATCTTCTAGCTTTAGATTCTCTTGTTTATTATACTTGTTTATAAGTGTCTTGTGGTCCTGTGTGGCTCAGTCGGTAGAGCATGGCGCTTGCAGCGCCAAGGGTTGTGGTTTTGATTCCCGCTAGGGAAAATGCACGCTTTGGATAAAAGTGTCTGCTAAATGGCATATATTATATTATAATAGTGCATGATACTATGTTTGAATTGCTGTAGGTGTTTCTGAAGTTGAGGAGGTATTCTAAGTGTCCTGACTTTAACCCTGCCAAGGTGGGCATGGTGTCTATAGCCTGTCGTTCTATGTGCCTCTGGGTGCTGGCTTTGGAGCACTACCATGAAGTCTACAAGGTACAGTTTGACTGTTGTGTGCCTTTAGTTCTCCAGAAGGAAATATTACCTTATTGTTAATCATGAATGCAACAGTGTTATATTGATGTCCTATCTTCCCCAGATAATTGAGCCCAAACGGAACAAAGTCAACGTGGCCCAAGCAGCATTGGTGAAATCAGAATCTAATCTGATGAAAAAACAGAAAAGACTATCGAAGGTAAGATATTTACTGTTTGGCAACGTGTTTGATAATTCATTCACACAAATGACAAGGGCTCGTTTCTCCGTTCAGTGTATGCTTTATCAATGAATTGATTAATTGGTTGATGATTGATTGTTCTGTGCTGTCTGTTTAGATCGAGGAGCATCAGAAAGCTTTGGAGGACCGCTACGATGCCAGTGTGTCTGAGAGACAGGAGCTGGGGAGACGTAAAGAGAGGACCACGAACAGAGTGCAGAGAGCTGCTTCACTCATATCAGCCCTGTCTAATGAAAAGGTCCGACCAAACAGTTCCTGTACAATAGTAAATATTGTTGAATTTCATAAAGCCAGACCAATATGGCACTTATGGATCTGATTCGATACCAGTCTTTGGGAGTCAGAATACACCGATTCCGATATTTCTGCCGATACATGTTTTTTAGATGAAAATTTAACTCCAAAAGAGATGCATAACTACAATGACACTTTGAATGCTGATTTCATCCATGCGTGCTTTCTGTTGATTTGACCTGCCTGTTGCCCTGTGCGTGTCTGTGTCGGCCTCTGTGTATCAGGATCGCTGGGAGAAGGCAGTGTGTGACCTGGACAACAAGCTGCAGCACATAGTGGGTGACGTCATGGTTTCCTCAGCGTTCATCACGTACTGTGGACCTCTGACGGCCGACTACCGTAAAGCCATGGTGAAGAAGTGGCTGGACTTCTGCCACAACATGGAGATCCCTGTCTCTCCTCAGTACACCTTCACCTCAGCCATGACCGAGAAGAACCAGGTGATGTGGTCATGTAGCAGGGGTTTTTATCCTAAGCAACTTATAAAATTGTCAGCATTGACAGACACATAAATGCACTGATCGACATTCAGTGGTGCAAGTAATCTCTTAACATTAGTCTCATTTAATTCAGAGCTATAGCTCCACACGATAGTGGATTCAAAGCATTTTGGGGTGATATCCATCTCAAAGGATCATAAAGGTCAATCTCATGTGAATGTTCACAGAATATTTTTAAGAAATTAGAAACAACAACACATGCATTTTGTTTTGGCATGTATTGCCATAATGCACCAGATTTAGCTATTTTCTCAACATTTTAATGATATCGGAAAATCTTATCTCCCTCAGGTGAGACACTGGCAGAACACAGGCCTGCCACCAGATCAGAACTCCACAGAGAATGCTTTGATCGTGAAGAACGGTCCCCACTGGCCCCTGCTGATCGACCCCCAGGGCCAGGCCACCAGGTGGATAAGCTCTATGGAGGGGGTCAGGCTCAGGAAGATGCTGGCCTCAGACCCCAACTATATGAAGACAGTGGAGAGGGCCATTCGCATGGGGGACACTGTCCTTATTCAGGTACTTGCTTAGGCTACTTAAACCTTTTAGTTCTTTGGGGAGCATAGATTATTTGACAAATTTCCTCCAGCGCCTTCTGTGTTGATCCCTTATTCAGGTATTGCCATATAGAATATACACATTTGATTGATTTTAATTCTACAATATAGAATCAAAGATTGTGATTCCCAACAGTAACCAGGTTTCCATTCAACCTTTTTATCAGAGTAAAGTACATGTGAATGGAAACAGCTAATTTGTCTGTAAACATTCCAAATGTCGACAAAAACAAAATACGCTAGACAAGGTGGGATCTTTTTGTGTCTGTAAAAATAAGTATGCGAGAAATAGCAGTGGAAACTATTGATCTAATAACCATCATATCGAAGTAAATGTGGAGTCATACGATGTTGTGGTCCTCCCATACGACTCGGGGAAAACATGCAATTTATTAGGCTAATGAATGATGAAATCAGTTATGATGAACTTCACAGGGGGGTGAAAGTTCACAATGAGTTTAATGCTGCTTTCCAATAAATATAAAGGGTCTTATTCTGATTGAAGTTTGGCTGCCGTTTGACAAATAAAAATTATTGCGCTCTTTTGTCCATAATAACCTCATCAAGTAGGCCCATCAAGGGACTGATTTAGAACTAGGACACCAGGTGTGTGCAATTAATTATCAGGTAGAACAGAAAACCAGCAGGCTCCGGACTTCGTAAGGTAAGAGTTGAATACCCCTGATGTAGGCTATACCCACACTGTATCTGCGAACTGTTGGCTAGAGGCCGCTTGCCAACACTGGAGTGGGCACATTCGTTATATAACGCAACAGTTTTAGTGACAAAACCATCAGTAGAGTTGAAAATGCGATGGATGATGACAATGCGATGGATGATGACAATGCGATGGGATGATGAAAATGCGATGGATGATGAAAATGCGATGGATGATGAAAATGCGATGGATGATGACAATGTGATGGATGATGACAATGCGATGGATGATGACAATGCGATGGATGATGACAATGTGATGGATGATGACAATGCGATGGATGATGACAATGCGATGGATGATGACAATGCGATGGTATTTAATAACAAAAGGTATTTTTATGTACTCTACGTCATCACGCACAGCCTTTTATCCACAAGAGGTCAATTTGATGGAAACATCTCTGATGGGAAATGTGGATTGTTTTTATGCAGATTTGTGCATGTTCACCTAAAAATCTGTTGCCAATTGAATGGAAACTTAGCTTAGTGGTTTTCTTAAATGAAACTGATGTACTAAATGAGATCAAGATTATTAGTCCTTATCGATCCTTCCCTTTGACCATTCTTCTGTTTTCAGGATGTTCTTGAGAACATAGATCCCTGTCTTCAGCCAATCCTGATCAAGAACCTTACAATACGTGACGGTCAATCATTCATCAAAATTGGAGACACTGAAATTGAGTACAATCCCAACTTTAGGTACATTTACTCATTCAATTGAGCCCTTATTTTCATCAAATTACCCTTCATTAAAAATATAAATGTTCATATTTGTAGCAGTAGGAATAGGTCTTATAAATTGTCACAACTCCTCTCCTCCTCATCTCCTTGCTTTTCCTTCTCCTCTCCCCTCTCCTCTCTTTCTCACCGAAGGCTCTACCTGGCCACCTGTCTGCCCAACCCCCACTTCCTCCCGGCAGTGTGTGTCCTGGTGAAGCTGATCAACTTCTCAGTAGAGTACGAGTGTCTGCAGGAGCAGCTGCTGTCCAGCGCGGTGTCTCTGTATCAGCCAGAGCTAGAGCTGCACCACAACCAGCTCCTCCACACTATTACTGCTGACCTGTTCAGCCTTCACGAGCTGGAGAACAGGTCCCTGCTGCTGCTGCAGGACACCCAGGGTGAGGGAGGGAGGGAGGGAGGGAGGGAGGGAGGGAGGGAGGGAGGGAGGGAGGGAGGTGGACGGGTGGATGGATTTTGTGCCGTTCCACCTGTCCCTAAATGTAACGTAAAAATCTTGATCAAGATCGACTGTTGGCTTTGCTTCTAGCACTCTTTAACTATTGTTTTTACTAAGAGGATAGAGAAAAGATAGAGATGAGCACATTGTCTCCCTTCACCTAAAATGTGACATATTAAAACACTAATACTTTGTCTTGCTTCAGGACACATATTGGACGACCAGGACCTCGTTGATAACCTGAAAAAGTCCAAGGTCACCTCCAATGAGATCTCCGTGCGAGTTGAGACGGCTAAGGACAAGGAGAAGGAGATCGACGAGGTCCGCAAGAAGTACCTCCCTATCGCTAACCGTGGTGCAGACCTGTATTTTGTCCTGGCCGACCTCACCCAGATCAACTACATGTACCAGTTCTCCCTGGACTGGTTCAATGACATGTATGTGAAAGCTTTGCAGGTGGCTACGGAAGGCCAGGAGTGGCCCACCCTGGACGTGTCCATGCCTGTGACGGGCACCCTGTGCCCGGCTGGAGCTAAAAGCCTGAGGAGGGCTGTGGTGGTGCCTGGAACATGTGCTCCCAGCATGGGGGACTTTAACCTTCGTCTCCTCAAGATGATGAACGCCATCACTGAGAGTATATACAAGGTAACAGTATTGATGATGATGAACGCCATCACTGAGAGTATATACAAGGTAACAGTATTGATGATGAACGCCATCACTGAGAGTATATACAAGGTAACAGTAATGAGAGTAACAATCATGGACAGGTAACATGCTATTTTCTTTTGGGTTTTACGCATCTTAAGTGGAGCTTGATTGAGTTTTTCCCCCTCCGTACTCTGTCTCTCCCCCTCATTACTCTCTATTTCCCCCACTCTCTCTATCTCTCTCTCTCCCTCCTTACTCTCTCTCTTCCTTACTCTCTCTATCTCTCTCTCCCCCTCTGTACTGTCTCTCTCCCCCTTCCCCCTCCAGGAAGTGTCCCTGGCCCTGTTTGTGGACGACCAGGTGGTTTTCTCCTTCCTGATGTGTTGTAACATCATGAAGACCAACAAGCACAACATGATAGTGGGCAGCACTGAGTTCCTGCCTGCTGAAGAGTGGAAGATATTCCTACACTCTGCTGTGCTGGCCAGCATGATGGACTCAAAGAGAGCCGAACAGGAGGAAGGTAAAAAAAATACCTGCTGTGTCAGGCATCTGTCAGTAATATGAGGCCGCATATTGAATCAGAGCTTGTCTTTAAAAGGCTCCAAACTGTCTTTCAATTGGAAAATAAGTAGACCATGAATGAGTGAGCCGTAATTAAGGGGGGGGGTGACCACAGTAAAATTGCTGAGTGCATCTGTGTGTGATTGTCTCACTAGGGGAGCTCCTGGGCGAGCGTCCGGACCACCCGTGGCTGACAGACAGCATGTGGGCACAGTGCCAGTACCTGTGTGCCCACCTGCCCTGCTTCGCCACCCTCTACAAGTCCATCCAGACCAACCGTTTGCAGTGGGAACTGTTCCAGCAGGCTAGGAACCTCTATGAGTTCCTCAGTGAGCCCTACACTGGACACGCTGGTTCTGGTACTGAAGGTCGGTGTTGCTGCGCTGGAACGTGAAGCTTCCCTGGTGAACATTGGGTTGCTTGACTTATTCCTAGAAGCTCTTGTGCAGAAAAGAGCCTCGACTATGGCATCTCCAGTGAACCTTGCTCTGGGAAGTTTTCTGTCCTGTGTTCCCTGATGCACGTTGTGTTTGAATTCACCACAGAGTATCATTTCCTTGACTTATTTCACAGAACCTCTTCATGGTAATGACAAGCCATACACGTTCCCCCTCACCGATAGAATCTCGTTCTAGCTCGTTCCCCCTCACCGATAGAATCTCGTTCTAGCTCGTTCCCCCTCACCGATAGAATCTCGTTCTAGCTCGTTCCCCCTCACCGATAGAATCTCGTTCTAGCTCGTTCCCCCTCACCGATAGAATCTCGTTCTAGCTCGTTCCCCCTCACCGATAGAATCTCGTTCTAGCTCGTTCCCCCTCACCAATAGAATCTCATTCTAGCTCGTTCCCCCTCACCGATAGAATCTCGTTCTAGCTCGTTCCCCCTCACCGATAGAATCTCGTTCTAGCTCGTTCCCCCTCACCGATAGAATCTCATTCTAGCTCGTTCCCCCTCACCGATAGAATCTCGTTCTAGCTCGTTCCCCCTCACCGATAGAATCTCGTTCTAGCTCGTTCCCCCTCACCGATAGAATCTCGTTCTAGCTCGTTCCCCCTCACCGATAGAATCTCATTCTAGCTCGTTCCCCCTCACCGATAGAATCTCGTTCTAGCTCGTTCCCCCTCACCGATAGAATCTCGTTCTAGCTCGTTCCCCCTCACCGATAGAATCTCGTTCTAGCTCGTTCCCCCTCACCAATAGAATCTCGTTCTAGCTCGTTCCCCCTCACCGATAGAATCTCGTTCTAGCTCGTTCCCCCTCACCAATAGAATCTCATTCTAGCTCGTTCCCCCTCACCGATAGAATCTCGTTCTAGCTCGTTCCCCCTCACCGATAGAATCTCGTTCTAGCTCGTTCCCCCTCACCGATAGAATCTCGTTCTAGCTCGTTCCCCCTCACCGATAGAATCTCATTCTAGCTCGTTCCCCCTCACCGATAGAATCTCATTCTAGCTCGTTCCCCCTCACCGATAGAATCTCATTCTAGCTCACCTCCTGTGTCATGAATGAATGTGTGTGTGACATCATGATGTGGTTTGTCTGTCTATCTGTCCAGGAGAGTCATCCCAGTCAGCAGCAGCCTCGAAGGACAGGCATCTCACCAAGTGTGTCCACATCTTCCCCTGGGAGAGCCTCTCAGGCTTCCAGAAGATCATCTTGGTGTGTGTGTGTGTGTGTGTGTGTGTGTGTGTGTGTTTGCGTGCGTGCGTGCGCGTGCGTGCGGGTTACAGCTTTGTAAGAACTCAAAACATTCTCCTGGATAAATATGATGAACTCTGTTGAGGCTGTCTTTATCTCCCAGGTGAAGATCCTGAGGCCTGAGTGTCTGAACACGGCAGTGAAAGCCTTTGTCATAGAGAAGATGGGTTCTAAGTACCTGGAGGTTGGAAAGATCTCCCTGAGAGAGGTGTATGAGCGCTGCTCTGCCAATGTGCCCATCGTATTCCTCCTCTCCCCTGGTAAGACTACTGCTACTCTTGTGTACTAGACATCCTCCCTAAACTGGTGTGTAATAACCTTGGTGTTAGGCTGCTCGTTCCACCCTCTTTCTCACTAGTAGGATTTGGGACGGACACTGGGACACTCAAAGCTTCTTTTACACCTTTGAAATTCCTGGACAATATGGTGTAGTACAAGCAGCTTTAGGTCGTGTCTGATGTCCTTATTCGTCCCCTGTCTGTTCAGGCATGGACCCAGCTTCCCTCCTGGTGCGTCTGGCCCAGGAGCTGAGGGGTAGCAGCCTGCACCTGGACATGGTGTCTCTGGGTCAGGGCCAGGGCCCCAGGGCAGAGGAGCTCATTTACAAGGCCCAGGTCCTCAAGGGCCGCTGGGTCTTCCTGCAGAACTGCCACCTGGCCGCCTCCTTCATGCCCAGACTGCAGACTGTCGTCAACTCGTGAGTGTACAACAGCACCTGTTTTGAGCTTTTATTTTGCATGTTTTTATGTCTTAATATAGTCTTTATCCTGATGGGTAATGTCATGTGAGACAATATGATGTAGTATACGTAGGTTTGAAACCACGTTGAAGCACAGAGGGTCCTGTGAGATGCCCTTAGGTGTGGTCCTGTTAAGTGCTTCTACCCAACAGGACCCAGCTGTAGACAGACCTGAGTATTTTTCATCCCTTCTGCTCAGGTTGAAGTGGAAAGGTTCAGACCTGGACCCTCACTTCCGTCTGTGGCTGTCCTCTAAACCAGACCCAGTGTTCCCTGCCTCCATCCTGCAGAGAGCCATTAAGGTCAGCCAGGCCTTCATTACCACAGCTTCCCGTTAGAGGGCCATACACCTATAGAAGTATAATTAGTGAGTTTATTTCTATGGTGTACCCATGAGTGAACCAGTCAATCTGCCCATCGTCTGAGGGGCTTTGTCTTTTCTAGACATTCTATTGCACACCCCTCAGATACACAGAACACAACAATGTCTGTTGTTGTTACAAATTCATTGCCAATGATTCTGTTCCTTTAGATAGCGGTAGAGCCTCAGTTACTAATACAGTAATTCTACTTCCTGTCTTGTAGATAGCGGTAGAGCCTCAGTTACTAATACAGTAATTCCACTTCCTGTCCTGTAGATAGTGGTGAAGCCTCAGTTACTAATACAGTAATTCAACTTCCTGTCCTGTAGATAGTGGTAGAGCCTCAGTTACTAATACAGTAATTCCACATCCTGTCCTGTAGATAGCTGTGGAGCCTCCTCGGGGTCTGAAGGAGAAGCTCCTCCACACCTTCAGTCCCAGTGGAGAGGTGACCGAGAGGAGCTTCTGTAAAATGGACTGCAGCCCAGCCTGGAAGACTTTGCTCTTCAGCCTCTGCTTCTTCAACGCCATCGTGCAGGAGAGAAAGAAGTACGGCCCTCTGGGGTGGAACATACCCTACACCTTTACATCTTCTGACCTGGAGGTACATTATGATGCAACACATACTGTTTCCAACTCAACAGAGCTTCTCAGCTTACAAGATAATGACACAGATCCATCTAGATTGAGAGAGTGCATCGTCATTGTCTCTTGTCTTGGCTCTGTCTGTGTGTCTTAGGTGTCCATGCTGAACCAGGAGAGTCTCCTGCGGGCTGCGGAAGGTTCCGAGCTGCCATGGGCGGCCCTACGCTACCTGACGGGTGAGGTGATCTACGGAGGGCGTGTCACCGACCCCTGGGACCGCCGCTGCCTGCTTACCATTCTTCACCGCTGCTATACCCCCTCGGTCCTGCAGGACGGACACAGCTTCTGTCAGGCTCAGGTAGGAGTCAGACACACCCCTCCACCTAACACTGGCATCACAGTCACAGGATCCATGTCAACATACTGATAAAGGAATGAATAAGGTCATTGTGATGTCATATGGTTGTTTACCTACTTTACATCCGTCTGCTACATAACGAAAGTATTCACTGATTTAAACACAATTTTGTTGTAGAATATTTCAGAAATTAATAAAAAAAATTACATCTGAAATGTCTTTAGTCAATAAGTATTCAACACCTTTGTAATGGAAAGCGTAAAATAGTTCAGGAGTAAAAATGTACTTTTAAATAAGTTGCATGAACTCATTCCGTGTTCAATAATAGTTGTTAATATGATTTTTGAATAACTACCCCATCTCTGTACCTCACACATCCCTCAATCGAGTAGTACATTTCATGCACAGATTCAACCACAAAGACCAGGGAAGTTTTTCAATGCCTCGCAAAGAAGGGCACCGATTGGCAGATGGGTAAAATAAAATAAAAAGCAGACTGAGTAACCCTTTGAGCATGGTGAAGTTACTAATTAGGCTTTGGACGGTGTATCAATACACCCAGTCGTTACAAAGATACAAGCGTCCTTCGTAACTCAGTTGACGGAGAGGAAGGAAACTGCTCAGGGATTTCACCATGAGGCCACACGTGGTTTTAAAACAGTTAGAGTTTAATGGTTGTGATATGAGAAGACTGAGGATGGATGAACATTGTAGTTACTCTACAATACTAACCTAAATAACAGTAAAAAGAAGGAAGCCTGTACAGAATAAAATATTCTAAAACATGCATCCTTTTTGCAACAAGACACTTATGTAATACTGCAAAAAAGGTGGCAAAGAATGAACTTTTGTGCTGAATACAAAGCGTTATGTTTGGGGCAAACACAACACATCACTGAGTACCACTCAAGCACGGTGGTGGCTGCATCACGTTATGGGTATGCTTGTCATTGGCAAGGACTAGTTTTTTTTTTTTAAGGATAAAAATAAAAGGAATACAGCTATAAGCACAGGCAAAATCCTAAAGGAAACCCTGGTTCATTCGGCTTTCCAACAGACACTGGGAGACAAATTCACCTTTCAGGAGGATAATAACCTGAAACACAAGGCCAAATCTACACTGGTTGCTTACCAAGACGACATTGAATGTTGCTGAGTGGCCTAGTTACAGTTTTTCCTTAAATCGTATTGAAAATCTATGGCAAGACTTGAAAATATCTGTCTAGCAATGATCAACAATCAACTTGACAGAGCTTGAAGAATTTAAAAAAGAATAATGGGCAAATATTGTACAATTCAGGTGTGGAACGTTCTTAAAGACTCACAGCTGTAATCACTGCCAAAGGTGCTTTCATTTTCAATACATTTGCAAACATTTCTAAAAACATGTTTTCACTTTGTCATTACACTTTGTGTAGATGGGTGTGTAAAAACATAGTTTATCCATTTTGAATTCAGGCTGTAACACAACAAAAAATGGAATAAGTGAAGGGGTATGAATACTTTTTGAAGGCACTGTATATTACGTAATGAAATATAACCCTAAAGCAAAATTGTATGTTTCTGTTATTCTCTCTGTCTTCATTGAGAGCATTATATTGTATTTCTCTTGGCAGGGCTACCCTCCCTTCCCTAAAGACGCCAGCTGGCCCCAGTGTAGAGCCTACATAGAGAACATGCCCGACAAAGACCTGGCAGAGGTGTTTGGCATCGACAGCAGTGCAGAGACGGTGATACTGCAGAACCAGACCCAGCAGTTGCTGCACACTATCGTCAACCTGCAGCCCAGACTCTCTGATAGCAGCCTGCTGGTCAGGTGGGTCTCCCAGGGGAAATATAACCCACCAATAGATGTATTATTTATATCCTTTTGGTAATACTGAGCCAAGCGGAGCTGTACAGAGCTGGCATGGTTAAGCATCCACTACAGTGTGCTGGAAAGGACAAGGTGAACATAAAATATCCAAGGCAGCACAGTATGGTTCAGTTCGGCACTTGAATTAGAAAAACGGCTATGTTATGTAGTGTAAAGAATGTTAATGAAATGCTGAATTCTTCTTCTGTTTGTTTGTATGGAGCAGAGACAGACAATGCCAAGATAGCGTAGTTCTGAGGATGGCCATGAACATCCTGAAGAAACTACCAGAGACAGTGGAGGTTGATCGTGTCACAGAGAAAACACTATTCCTCAGAGACATCATCGCCAAAGTCAACTTTGCGGAATCATCTTCCTCTGACCAGGGTAACTTACATACTCAACCCTTTACACTGGTTGGGATAGGGATTACAAAAGAAACATGAACTGCATAAACATTGTAACAATTGAAAGGGAACAGTTTGGATATTATGGGGAAATGATTAGACCAAAGTTGAGGACACAACAGTTCAAATGACACAAGACTGAATCCAAACACTACACTGTTGATTTTATGTGCATTTTACATTTACTGTACTTTTCACCACACTTGTTTACGAAATCAGAAAATACTCTGGATATATTCAGTAACAATATTCCTAGAAAATGTGGGGTAGTAGAACCATAAGACAAAAAAATGACACAAAATTACTAACTGGTCAATAACCTCTGAAAGTGTGCACTAAGTCATTTCACTGCACTTTTATGAGCTAGAGCAAGCACACTTGTAGTTCTTTTGTTTCGAACACAACCCTGCATCCCTGAGCTTTATGATTTGGAAATGTGAAGTGCACGTTTGGACTCACAGGTGTTTGGCTTGTATGACATAAAGGTGGTTTTTATGATAATCCTCAACGTCTCATCTTTCAAAATACATAGTCATTTTCATTTACAGCATTTCTATCACCCAGACAACAAAAAAATTGTCAAAAGTTACCCAATTAGCTGGAGGGATGGGGGCAACTCCTAGTCACGTGTGGTGCTCAAGTTCAGAACGTCTTTCAGTCAAAACCCATAGAGAGCTGTGAAGTGCAGAGCCAGAGTTCTGACGTCATTTATAGCATGTTACTGTACAGCCACTGCGTTCCAATTTAGTCACTTATCAGCCATTTTTATCAACCTGTATATGGGTACAAGTGTAAAGGGCTACGAATAGATTAGAATAAATGTATTGTCTGAAAAGGAAATCATTTTTCACAGGTTGTACCTTTTCTTATTTTGACTCCTCTAAGAGTGAGAGTTAGTGACAGGGATATTGAGAGATTCTATATATCTATCTGTGTCCATTTTTGTTCATAGTTCTTACTGAAAGCCGCCTTGTGTGTCTGTATGCATCCGTGTATGTACTCTGAAGGTGAGAGATGCACAGCCTCGGCCTCCTCTGCCCTGCTGGTGATCCTGCGACAGGAGATTGACCGGTTTAACTACCTCCTCTGTGTGGTGCGCTCCAGCCTCCTTTCCTTCTCTGCCTCCATCAGAGGAGAGGTGCTGATGAGTGAGGCTCTGGAGGAGGTCTACACTGCCCTGCTCACCATGATCGTACCATCAGACTGGAAGGTAGGTCTACACTGCCCTGCTCACCATGATCGTACCATCAGACTGGAAGGTACAGTATATTAGTAAACCAGGATTGGGCAAACTTTTTGGCTTAAGGGCCACATCAGGATTTTGAAATTCAATGGAGGGCCCGCACAGATTTGTTTTTTTGCGGGCCCTCCGTTTCCTTCTTATTTTTACTCAAACCTCCCGCGGGCTGCATTGAATGGGCTCTAGTTTGCTCAACCCTGAAATAAACACTCTCCTCAGCTCAGCTCTCACTGCACACAATCTACCCTGATGTTTTAACAATTCCATGCTTCTCTTCAGTTTTGACATTTTGACATGTTCCTCCAAGCCCAAGGTGTCATTATCCTCTAGAGTCTAAATAAACAAAGCAATTGATTCAACTTGGACAAGAAGTCATCGGTCTGTCTTTTGTTGTTGCCTTGGTAGCACTGCTCGTACGAG